>NC_056728.1:1826605719-1826748219 GCF_019279795.1 Protopterus annectens | reverse complement strand
CTACACAACGGTGTACTGGGCATGCTCACACACTTAGCTGTTGCAAAGGGCCATCTTGCATGCACACGGAGTCTAATCACGGAAGGGCGCAGAGTGGAATGTACTGTGTGTCCATCTACACAATGGCGTACTGGGCATGCTCACACACTTAGCTGTTGCAAAGGGCCATCTTGTATGCACACGGAGTCTAATCACAGAAGGGCGCAGAGTGGATTGTACTGTGTGTCCATCTACACAATGGCGTACTGGGCATGCTCACACACTTAGCTGTTGCAAAGGGCCATCTTGCATGCACACGGAGTCTAATCACGGAAGGGTGCAGTGTGGAATGTACTGTGTGTCCATCTACACAATGGCATACTGGGCATGCTCACACACTTAGCTGTTGCAAAGGGCCATCTTGCATGCACACAGAGTCTAATCACGGAAGGGCGCAGTGTGGAATGTACTGTGTGTCCATCTACACAACGGCGTACTGGGCATGCTCAAACACTTAGCTGTTGCAAAGGGCCATCTTGCATGCACACGGAGTCTAATCACAGAAGGGCACAGAGTGGAATGTACTGTGTGTCCATCTACACAATGGCGTACTGGGCATGCTCACACACTTAACAGTTGCAAAGGGCAATCTTGCATGCAGATGGAGTGTACACACAGAAGGGCACAGTAAGGTATAACTGCCCTCACGCACAGGGCGGTCACACATGCAGTGACCTGTACGCACACAGCTGCCATCACAGCTGTCACAGGTGCAGGTCACACACGTACACACTGCGGTGTACACTGTAGCTGTCATGTCAGCACCATGTCGTTGGTGTAGCACTACACAGCCTTACGGTCCCACAACACCATGTGACACATGACCACTGGGCTGTACAGTGGTGTACACCAGCTGTGCAGAGTACACACGTACCAACAGGGATCCAACAGGTGTTATGCATTGCAATTATACCAGTATACATGAACAGGTTGGCTCAAGACATACCATGGCCCTTATACAGCTGTGACACCTGACTGTTGCTGTACACCAATGAACACACATCTGGGTATGTCATACATGTGATTGTGTGGATGTGTGCATGGACTGCACACACAACACATACATACATGGCCTTTGATGCACCTTGTGCATAACACTGGCCTAATCAATGCTACACACGCGAAATGAAGGTGGGCCCATGTCTGTTGAATGCTCACACTACAGGGGGTAGCAGTGTTGACCAGGACACATACCCTTGTACTGGTCGCCTGTGACACCCGTGATATCATATCGCAGTCCATGTGTTATGTATGTCAACACACATGTTCAACAATAGCAATGCATACAAACATGGCAACAGGAGACACATGTGACATCTGTACTGTGCATGCAGCAAACATGCATGTGCAGTGGCCGATGTCCATAACATAGTTGCACCTACCTACGACATGCAGACGCAATGCAGACCCAACATTGACATCTGTATGTGGTGACATACAAACAGCACGTATGGAGGGATGTGTGTACATAATGTGGTGAACCACCTGTCTAGATGTATGTGTGCAGGGGGTGGCTCACAGTTGTGGCACACACCATCCTATCATGCCATGTGCTAACTGTACGCTATGTCGCTGTTATGTGATGGTGCTGACATAATGCATACACAGCGGTCAGCTGTTAACAACTATATGTCATATGGCACCTGTAACACCTACAACCTCCCATGTGTATATAGCAGCACATTTGCCAGATATAGCGTTGGTACACATAATACAATCAATACCGCTGCATGTCCATCAAACGTGTCATCATATGGCAGGTGTATCATTCCCAGCACTGCCATGTGTGTCCGAATGTGTGACCAGGGATGCCACATATCGCGGGGAATATGTCCCAGTTACTAAACATCCCTGTACACCATTGTAGAGATCTGTACATATGTCAGTGTGGGAAGCATGATGTTCGCCGGTGAGGTGCATCACACACATCGGCTGTCCATATACACATGTGTGGTTACCACAGTGTTTGTGTGTGTGTGTCTGTTTGTATGTCTAGTGCTTGGTGTGAGTGTGTATGCAAATATACAGTGGGAAATTATCACTGGCCCCACATGTTGACTAACCCGTAATGGTGATGCATTGCACAACCCTGTTGATGCCATAGGTCCCAGCCATACTGGCTACCTGTGCATGTCCCTTCTCTGTGACATGTCATGTGGGTGCATAGTACTGTGAGGGTTGTGAGGGTGATGACCACACAGGCAAGGGTCCACAGCTGCACACTATGGGTTGTGCATTATAGTGGTGTACACCCCGTGAATGCGGCCATGTTCACGTACTGTTACAGGGTCCTACTGCTGCACAGTGTGGCCTCCAGCTACCAAGTGACACCTTACATCATCATTGGCTAGGCCGCTGTGTACAACCCCTGCACCATGTCACCATACCTGTAATGTGTCCTGCTATGTATGTCACATCTCTGTCCAGTGTAGCCTGTGGCACTGACCACATGCGTCAGGTGCAGTATATGTGCGGACATCTGTGTCATGTTTGTGTGTGCAACAGTCAAGATGAGGGTACATGTAGCATGCTGATATTGCCAGACGTGCCTGTGTGTACTCCACAGTTACACGTGGGGGACTGCAAACACTGCAAGTACACCATAGGAGGGAACCAGGGTATCACAACCAACATGGTGCTACAGATGTAACCGAGACACATACTGTGAACACATCACAATGCATGCTGCACCTGCACTACATGGTGTGACTGGTGCATGTCGACAGTGCACAACCTATGTGACATACACAACTCAGTATTCACACACAACCACTGCAACATACACATCCCTCACTATGCATACACAGGTATTACATACACCTCTTACTATGCTGTTCACCCTGTGCATCAGAATATTTGTGCATAACCCTGCACCGATGGTGTGGATGACAGGGATGCATCACAGGCTTCATCATATGCACAGGGTGATATGTTTGCCAGGGGCATAGGCTGCACCAATGGATAACATCATGTGTGTGTGTAAGGGCCGGTGAGTTGACTGGACATGTTTGTGCAGAATGCATGTGGATGTTGTGAAGCCCTACAGTTGTGTTTGCTGTCTGCGTGTATGTGTGTACACAGTTCTGCCATTTGTGATGCCTACACAGGGTATAATTGACAGCCCCAGATTGTACAGTGCAGGTTGTACAGCTCACTGTGTCCATCCACGGCCACGTGACCTGTGCCTGCCTGGGGTTGCACGGGCACTACCAGGTGGAGGTACAGAGTGGCTACTGTGTGACGACACATGTCCGCTGGAACCGTGTCCCCGCTGAGACCATCCAGGGCCATGCCCATGTGGCCTGCTGTGTCCTGGTGTTGACAGCGCAGCAGCAGCTGCACTGCTACTGCTACCGGCACTATGGGAGCAGGCATGTGAGGTGGCACACCCACATCGACCTACACTAGGTGGTGTTGCTGGCCTACGTCCACGTGGCCTACGCCTCACTCCTACCAGGTGTTCCAGCACAGACAGCTCCCGCTCGCGGATTGCCATGCCTCGGTCAAGGATTCTGACCATTTCACCTAGTCGCCTATCCAGAACATTAGCAATCTGCTGTTGAGCATTTGCCAATGCCTGGATGTTGTCATTTAGTGTATGGATAGCAGCCCTCTGCAGCCTCTGCCCTTCTCTGTTCTGCTGTTCAGCACGTGCCTGTGCCGCCATTACAGTCTGGAACATGCGTCTGGTGATACCAGCTGCTGCGCTCTGTCCTGCAGGTGCATGTCTGCCAGAGGTCCTCCTACGAGCAGCACTGGCCACATGCCTGTGTGGCACATCTGCAGTCATTATACTGACACCATGGTGTGTAGACACACCTTCTGTAGCCACCACACATTCCTGTTCCACACCAACAGACACTGACTGTCCTTCCTCTATGGCCACCGGTGATGCAGTATGTGTTGGCAGCAGAACTGTGTGCGGGGAAGAGGGGGACATAGCTGGGATGGTAAGCATTGGCACAGATTCAGCCCCCGACAACCCTGCCTGTACCTCATGCATATGTTCATCACCGCTAGTATCTGTGGGGACATTAACATCAGATGGACCGCAGGAGGGTAATGCACCTACATCACCTGTGAATGCAAAGAAATACTGTAAAGTACAATAGACACAGACAGACACACACACACACACACACACACACACACACACACACACACCATGCGTGTGATTTGTCAGATGGCATGCAGCATGCCTGCGATACAGCAGAAGGCATGCAGCTCAGACATTAATAGTGTTAGTAAGCATACCTCCCTGGGGTGCACACTACAGCAAGCAGGTGTCATATCAGCAGCCATGCAGTTCACACAATCATGGTAGTATGAATGCATCCCCGTGATACACCATGTGGCCCAGAACAGGATAACAGTACACATGGCTGATGTGACCTTGACATGTAATCTGCTGACATGTGCATTAACATGCATACATGTTTGACACAATGGTGTCCTGACACATGTACAGCATCATAATGGGCTTCACATTGCAGTGTTGTGTGTATGCCCTACAGATAGAATGCATGTTTAGCAAATGTGCATGAGCACGGGAGGGTAGTGTGAGACGTCTACATTGCTATACAGTGTGAAGTACAGACACTGTGCCATTGCATGGCAACATGGGGCATATATGTTGCTGTAGAATGCATAATATGTACACATTGCATAGCCATAACTGCAACACAGTCATGATGTTCAACAGATCATATATGGTAGACTTCAGTGACACCTCCAGTAGCTGTGCACAGGCTTTTAGGTTGTCCAGTGTACCACATCAACTGTATAATCGGTCAACAAAGGCTATAATTGGACCATGTGTGGACAATGTGCAACAGGGTGTATACACATCCCAAGTACTGTGTGGCTACATGTCTCTGGCTATCCCCCATGGCCATGTGTGCACATGTGTTGGCCAATTGTGTGTGATGGGCATCTTCTCCACATGTCTGTGTGGTCCCATATGACATACACCCATACATGTCAGATATGTCACATTCCACAGGTCTATGCAGACAACGGGTTGTATGTTTGGTATGTGGGGTATAGGTCATGCAATAGTGTGACAATATTGCAGACAGAATACTACATGTCTGGGACATGTCAGGTGGCACATCACAATGTGTGCACCCAATGCAGGGGCATATGACACAATGGTGACACTTGTGGGCTGCCCATATCACAGCTCACTGTGTGGTACTGTGTGTACCACACATGTTGTTCCAATGCATACTACATATGCCTCCATTGTAGAACACCTCCACCATTGTATGCACAGCTGACCACACATGTCGCAATGACAAGTACTGTGGTTTCAAGTCTGTGTATCATTACTTTTGAATATATTGCACATGGGTGGTGTGTGTGAATGCATGGTGGTGCGACCTGCATATCGTGACTGGAACAAACATCAGGTGTGCAAGTGTTAACTGGCCACATGGCAAATAGATCTACACTGTAACATGCCTAATACTGATGACAGTCTCACCTGCAACGGACCCATGTCTGTGCAGCATGCCAGAGGTACCTGTATAGGGGTGACACACCAGTATGAACATTATCCATGACTGTATGACAGCCACAGGTTGCACTGTGCATGTGCACACATTCACCTGTGTAATAGCATATAGTATGCACATGTGTGCATACACAACGTAGCATACTGTAGTATGCAGCATGTGTGTCCACATACCTGGCATATGTTGTTACTTTACATTATGTACAGTGACACATGCAACTACATGGGATATAATAGCCATATGTGCATTACTGACTTACCAGGCAACTCCAGGCTCATTGGTTGGGAGACACCCACCTCCACAATGGCAGCTAGTGTTTCTGGATGCTGTTCCCTGGGTGTCCCCAGACTGGCCAGTAGCTCCTCGGAGTGTGTGAGTGGGGGCTGGGTTGGTGGCCCACCACCTGTTCCACCTTGTTCCCTGGCGATTGCAGTGGCATGCTGTTTTGCATGTCATATCAGGTCCATGCGCAGACCCTGCTGGTAGGTGCAGTTATGGCCACCCACATCATTCACCCTCCTGCGTAGATCCTGCCACAGGTCATCCCACTGCTGGGCATGCTGTGGCACATGGCTGAACAACAAGTCATAGTTGTCATGGAGCTGTGAGATGAGGACATCATCCTCCTGGTGGGTGTATGCTGGGAGGCGTGTACAGGGCATTATCTGTAAAACATAATGATGGTGACAGGTCACAGTTTCAGAGATGTACAGAGATACTGCTGCACATACATTTCTATGACATCTACTGCATCTGCACAGTTATCTTTGCAAAGCACCATGACACTGACATGACTGACGTGTTTGTGTCACACATGTCACACCCATTATGCATTGGATATCATCAGCATATATGTGTGTCACCTCTTTACAGTGTTCATACTCCATGTAAATGCTGTCTTGCTGTTGGCATGTCTATTTGCCTGCACTTGTGTTACCTATCTGCACATGCCTCGATGTGTCCACGGTACTACTGTTGACCTGGATGCTGTGTATATGTCAGATATCAACACAGACACAGCCGGAATGGACTTGAGCAGTGACAATGCACACATACGCATGGACACCTGTACATGCATATGTTTTGCCATATACATCTACACAGCACTGTACAACTGTTCAACATCCTGACACGGATCGCCTGTATTACACATGTGATAGACATGGTACAATGGATAGGCAGACGACATTCGTAGGGATGGTCATCAACCATAGCATGTGCGGGCACACTTTCCATGTTGTTACAGATGGCCATTGTGCCACCGCAAGCTGCATCAGTGCCACATTACTGATCCAGTCAGTTGATAGTACATCTACCATGCGGCCATCACACCATGTATAACTGAGATGACATCTGCAGCTTTGATGGACAGGGTTGCATGGTATGGCGGGAGTATGTCACATATATGGCACAGGGATCTGTCCAGCCTGTGGCGATCCTAGTATTAGGATGGTGGCTGTCCATGACATATGTCATATAGCTCGGGATATGGACATGTAGCATGTCCATCATCATGGTGTAGCAAATGTCCTTCTGCAAGGTAGACGGCATGCTGCATAGTGGAGGTGTGGATTGTGAAGGCTGGTATCGCACATCCATGCATAGCCATTACCCCTTACAGGTGGTATGTGATCCAATATTGATCACCACAGTGCCGTATATGCCTGGCCAGTGATCTCCGTGCTCATGGATGGCACCCTGACATGACATGGGTACCTGAGATGACTACCTAAGGGGCCTGGAGACGTCACCATGTCGGGGGGTGCACTGCACAGCACCATCCCTTACACAGTGTCCATAATGTTGACCACAGCCTAGGTAGTAGTTTATGGGTACAGGGATGTTCACCTAGCGGTGACACTGCTGGTATCATCCATCAGACTGTGCACATATGTCACACACCTCACACACACAGCCCATTCTGTATGTTGTTCACAACACTGACACAGCTACACTGATAGGTCATGGCCATTCATAGCCTTACATACACAGAGGCCTAACATTTGTCTGTGTGGTATGGGCTACAATGAGGGTGGGGTACAGCACATTAACCCTGTGCTACTGTATCTGGCACTGATGTGCTGTGCACATGTCACACTTGCACCTTTTGTAGTTGTGAGCCTGTCAACAGGCCACTGGTGGAACACTCCTGTGACATGCAAAGGTATTTGTAATCAAATATCCGTGCTATCTTGTACATCTGTACTGCTAACATCTACAGTGCTAATGGTTCATGGACGTGCACACCATACTCACAGGGTTATAGTGCGGTGCCACCCTGAATGACTGTCATCACCACTTGTGGGTTGATATTATCCAACACCCTATCTGTATTGTATGGTCATGCTAGGCATTTGTTCAGAACATGTGAGCATGTCATGAGCTACTGATTACTATAGCGCCCATTCCACACCATTTCCCACAGGTACACTGGCTGTCCTACACTTCCCAGCTTGCTTAAGGTACAACAGCTGTTGTACACACGTAATGCACATATCCTGTGGGACATGGTTGTATATGCAGGCATGTCCAACTGTCACGTACTAGTGCTACTGCCTGTCTATATGAGGGATATGTCGTACATGTGGCAATAGAGCAATTGTCTCATGTACACATTCAATGCTCACTTCCCAACATACGGAACTACAGCCTGTGGGAGATGCACGTCTGCAGCCGTGCTGGGTCCATAGCTCTCAGGTGTACCTCATTACGGGGAACGTACCTCATTTGGGGTTCTAAAAGGTGCATGTTCCTCAAGGTTCCACATTGGAAGGGTCTGTCACACATTCATTGTTGTACATAGTTTACCTGCTAGCCATGACTGAACAGATGAGAATCATATTAATTCATTGGAATATCTGTTTTATACGTAAGACCAGCCTATTTTAGCCATCATATGCCCTTCCTAGTTGACGCTGTTAGTAAGCCAGTTGTAAGTGTTCCACGTTTCACCCATTTGTCACACTGTATGAGGGCTAATGTTCCTCATTTTGGGGACAGGAGGCTGACAGCTATGGCTGGGGGTAATGCTGTCGCCAACCCTGACTGCACCTGACAGTCATTTGGGGATGTGTAACATTCGCAACACACCCCACCCATCACATAGTCTCACATAATCTACACCACTGGCCACACCTATGAGGACAACCTGTGCAGTACGTCTCCATACTCACTGTAGGCACCAGAGGTAGCCCCCATCATGGAAGACATCACCAGCTTATAGCCCACAGACTCATGTGTGCCCACCACATACAGCCAATAGTGTGTTATAACATTCACAACACACCAGTCATAGCTGACTCTGTAGGGTGTCACACTGCAGTTCCACACAGCAGGCTACACAAGGCGTTAGTCGCTTACATCTTGCTGTCGGGTAACTGCTTCTGCAACATAACCTATGCACCCATGCCACACCTCACCAGGTACGATAAGTCTGTCATTCGCCATGTTAGTGTGACTGCCCTGTGATGCCACTTCACAGACTACATGTGCAGGGACATGCAATAGCTCACCAGTCTTATAGCCCTGAGTGTGTGGGCCTAGCCCTGGGGAGCATATTGCATTCATCCGGACACGATACCACTGTACAATGACCGACTGTGTCACTTCAACAGTTGCCTATGCTCCTATTGTCATTCCACAGGCATGTGGTATCTGTCCGCTATGACTGTCCTGGTCAAACACAATGCTGTGGCACAGATGACTTGCACCTGTCGGCCCTGGGAGTACAGCTCACATGCAAGGCTCTTGCTGCTTCTATACTGCCTGTCCTGCACAGTTTCCAATAACTGTCACCGGCAGGGCGGTAACTGGCATGCACGACATGGGGTCATGTGACACATTGCTTGCATCTTCCCCTGTGACGCATGCAGGCAAGGCACACCTTATGATGCACCAATCTGACATCTCTGCAGTGACTGGGACCTGCCTGTAGGCTCTGCAGAGCACACCTGCAATGACAGGTTATAGACGGACCATACCTTTCAAGCACATACCTGGACCGGCACACCCACAGCTGAGGGGTTCCCATATCCCACTATGTTTTGCACACATCCTGGCAAGTTGCTTAGCACAATGCATCAGAGGTGCTCCACATGCAACTAACTGTGTCCGGAACTGCTATACACATTGTAACAAGCGACAGAGTCAACATCATACCCCACGGGTAACATACCTTCTATGGTGGTATAGTGGACAGTGGGCCTCAGCTACTACTAATGTGTGACTGACACTACCCCACACTTCACTGGGATAGCCACTCATGTACCGACACATCCATGAGTCATACCCTCCACTCTGCTGGATCAACACATACACACCACCTCCAAGACCTACATTACCCTTGGCATGAACACTACCACCATGTGACTGGTGTTACACACCTGGGGTTATCCCCTCATTGGTGGATTCCGAACATATGCTAATCTACCTTGTTAGCCACACCCCGGAAACACACCCATCACAGCATACACAGTACATGTGTACTACTACACCTACTACAGACGTCTGCTGACAGCAGTTGTTAACATCATGACACCCGTGCAGATGGACAATGCACATACAAATGATGACACATACCCCAGTGCACTTAATTTACATGTACACAACTGCATGGATCATGCTATTCCACACAGAGCCATGATGGTACACACCAGATAACAGACGCCACTCTGGTGGTCATGTTCCACAGACATATGATGTACAACAACAGGTGTAGGCTGTTGCACAGTGGTGTACATTCTCATGTGTGGGGTGGCTCACTGGTCAGCCGTGGTGGGGCCACAGGGTCCCTCATCACATACTCCGAGACTAGCTACGTAAACATGACTGCCACACATACCGGGGTGTACCACCAGGCATTATGGTGGTATGTCAGTATTCGATGGCAACACCCACATCTGCTGTCACATACAACAGTCACTCAGGAACATTGCAGACCCAGGTATTGTTGGCAACATACTGGAGGATGGATTCAATGCTGACAGTACACCCTCTCACTCACTACAGGGCCGCAATCCATACATGAACATTGTGGTGTCCCTGTGGTCACACCTACACAGTACTGACCTACACTCTATGTGTCCTGGGACACTGGCCCCATGTCACCTTCCAACGTCCCAGGCTGTGATGTCCACCAACCTCTGAATTACATGTCTCCCTACTAGGCCACCATATTCAGTAATAGCCTTGTTTCAGACATTGTAGACCCTGAATGGCACATAGCAGCATTTATCACACTACACGCAGGTGGCACTGCATTGCACGAGTGGGACTATAGTCCTACACACCTGACTGGACTGTTCTGCGTGGCTATGGGGCACATCATCAAGGACGTCATTCTCAGAGACATTGTTGGTCTCCCGTCCTCTGCTGCCACCCAGGTTGGGCTTGTTAAGGCCAGAGCATGGCCCCTACACATGGTGGACTCCTTTCATACAGTTACCAGGGCAGTTGCTGATGGTACGGGAGTCCACACATCCTACATTGTCCTCTCATTGCCTTTCAGCACCATTCCCCATTCTGGTATCGACAACATACACATCCACCTGCACATCGTACCCTGTGTCTCAGGATGTTATGCTATGTGGCTCGTGGACAGGACACACAGTGAGGCCAGCATACCATAGTACCTACTGCATGTCAGGTACTTTGGCATACTATGATCCTCAGTCATAGGGCCCCTCATGTTAAGTATATGCTTCCCTGCGGAACAGGCTGGCACAGGGGACTTTCCCTGCCTAGCTTTAGAACCCCTACATACCAAGCACCATGATTGCTCCACCAGCTGATACTGACTCCAACCATACGGGTGTCGCTGTGACAGATACATAATATGACTATCATGGCATCAAGCTGCATGACACAAGGTGCATGCACATCACCTTTGCATTACACCATTCACCCACTGACTATCACATGGATGGTAGTCTCCTACATACATATCACATTGTACATGTTTGCAGTACACACATATGTCGCACCCACTCCTGTGGTTACCATATTGCCACTGTGGCGTGGATATCCTCCTAAGTGGCCACACCTATCTGTACTGGGTGTGTAACTGGTATATAGGCACCCATTGTACCTCTGAACTCAAGACATCTACACACATTCAAGGGTACACCACCCCATTTAGGGTGTACCTTACACAATAGCTACAGCTTTACATGCCACAACTTTAACACGCCATGACGTTTACTGAGCTCTGACAGTTTAAATATGCGGCTGCACTACGGACACTACATCTGTACACATTTGCATACTACATACTCAGGGGTGACCTCTGCTGATCAGACAGGGCCCATGTCCACAACATTATTGATGGATATACTCCTCATATGCAACATAAGCAGAGGCCACTGTGAGCAACATGCTCATGGATATGTACACATATGCCACAATGAGTGGGATGTGCTTTTGGGTTACATTCCCAAACCGGACACTCACCATGCTGTGGAACATAAGTCCTCTGTATATCACGCAGGAACACTCAGTAGCACTGTTCATGTGATACCTCCCTTGGTGGTTGGGAGACACATGTAGGCCTGGGATCACTGCAGTGGCTGTACTGTGCAGTGGTGCAGGTGACACCTGGCTCTGCTCTTCACAGGACACTACCCTGGAGAGGTGCCACTAGTGTGAACACTGTAGTTGTGCTTACACATGGACTTGGCAGACTGCATAGTACCCCACTATGCACCTGTGCAGCTATTACATGTCCTTTGTGCATGGTTACTTGATAGCCCTTCCATTTAGATTAGCTATCATGCTATTACTATGTCCTATACCTACAGGCCATATGTATCCTGTTATTGTACATACCAATAGACGATACCTGTGGTATGCATGATATGCCTGTTATGCTGTGTAGAATATCTGTCATATCTGCCTATAATACTATACATTACATATATTTCACATAGTATCCCATAATGCAAAGCATACTTGCTCAGCGGGACCACCTTACATATGTCATTAATGTTATTTGCCCATACACATGCGTGCTGTGACAGTATATCAACATATACTATCCCCTGCTATGGCACGTCCTTGTTGGACATACCCTACCACTGACGGCGGGTTGTATGGCATTGTTCTGTTTAATGGCCTCATGTAGCATCCCTTCTGGTGTCTGTGCTGTGTACCTTGTGTCCCACTGCTGGACGCACAGATTCTACAAGCGTTAGTATGCTCAGCAAGACATCACTACATAAATACCATTCCCCACTTTATGCATTGCGGACATGTTTAATTAATGCAAACCAGGCTATACATACAGTAAAACTAATTAATACAGATCATGCTATACATAACCTTACATATCGGGCGTTCTACATACCTTGTTGTCGTTACGCGTTTCGTTTCTATCTCTCTCACAGTGTTTCAACTGTTTTTCGGTATGAGCATACGGTTTGAATGTCTGGCAAGTCATCCTTATATACGTCGATACCTGAAACATGTGGATTCTTCCCGCCAATTGGTGTTCCTGAGTGACTAATTACTTGCATATCAGCTGTGCAGCTACTCCATTCGCCAATTACACAGTGACAGTGGGGTATAATTGGATTCTCCACTTGGGCGTTGCCTATTTGCCCTACCTTCGGGGAGATGGTCTGTATTGTGTTTTGTTATGAGTAACTGCAACAGCTATGCATGGAGACAAGTATAGTTTGGATTCATGTCCCCCGTGGATTGTGTGTGACAGGTAGAGTATTTGGTTCAACATGTGGGTGTACCTGTCATCCCGACATCTGATAACGGAGTATTGCAATCAATACCTGTAACATGGCTGTTTGTTCCATTATACAACGCCTGCAATTTTGCATGTCACCTTTAATTGTGTCTCTCACACGGTATGTTGAGGGTTCTGCAGATGTAATTGACTGACTGGATGTTTGTGCTGCTATTACAGTTTGTATTGCTTTAGTTTCTAGTGTGGGAGATGTCGGTGGTTGTACGTAACATAGACTGTTTGTGGGCCTTGCATTTCTACATAATCCGTATATATGTGTGTGGGCTCCGTCCCTGATTAGAGAGCTAACAGTTAGTAGACTTATGTTACGGGATTGTACGTTGGGCCATTGTTAATTGGTTTCTATATCATCTGCAGGTGAGCTTGCTACTTGTATACCGCCGTAATTGCAGCGATATATCAGGGGATATGTGTAGGTGACAGCTATCCCTTGTATTTCTGTCCCAGATATTTGCAGTCATTGTGGTTGTGTTGTTAAAAGAGCCTGTTTGCCATGGGTTGCCACCTTATCATATGGTCATTGTTGTACACTTGCGGGACACAAAGCAGTGTTTACAGGCCAACACGTAGCCACGGTCAGTACACAGGTAGCACATACTTTTATCCTCACTACATACCTATTGTTGTGTGACTTTGGATACTTATCATATTGCATGTAACATTTAAGTTTCTTACATACAGGCATAACTATTAAATACGACTGTTACATTATATATGGGACATATTTATGCCCTACCATCTCGGACATTTGCCCTTTGTACTGTTTTATGTCAGGACACACCTGCCCAGGGTGGGGATGTCCCTCCTACTGTGGTACAGGCAGTAACCGTATGCCTATGGCTAGCTATACCCACACCTACCATACTGGTCTGCCTCTGACTTGGCACCAACATACACATGTTGCGGACACACACACACATTACAGTCACACAGAAATGCACACGGCACCCTCAACGCACACTTACACAGACTATGGTACTCACAGACACAGTTGAACATAGTACCTATGTGGACCGCGACACCGTCAGCGGTGACTAACCGTCCCTTCATATCATCATACTATTACTCGCGGATGTACTGTTCTGGTACTGTGTTCTATCGGTCTTTCTGCCTCGTGGTTACGCATGTCGGTATGTTACAATGTTATGTTATGTTATGTTAGAGCCCCTGCTCTAATCCTGACTAATACTAAAACTCTCCTTGCCCACTAAAGTCCCTACTAAACCCACTAACCTATGGTCTCAACTAATTCTAATGCTAGTTCATTATAGGTATTGTACTTCTTTTAAATAATTGTATAATATATATGTTTGATTCCTCTTTGAATGTAACAACTATAACTCTATCCTTGAATGTTATGTTTAACTACCTCTTTATTGTGGAGCTTTTCTCCCCGGGCCTCTACTGAAAATGGACATGTATCCAGCTAGACTAGCCCGGTCAACAAATGTAAAATAAATAAAATAAAATAAATAAACATATTCCATGGGTGGTGGTATCCTATTTATTTGTACCTCCAAGATGTTATGAATGTCATTGAACTATCTATCATATTTGCAGATATCGCTGAATCCATCTATATCACCATATATCCCTCTATTGCCCTTTGTATTATATATATATATGCATATGTGTACATATATATATATCTATACATATATCTATATATATATCTATCTATATATATATATATATATATATATATATATATATATATATATATATATATATATATATATATATCTGGCGGGGAACGTGACAGGCACACAGCACCACCATATGCTGTAAGACTCATGTACTGTTCAGGTGTTGGCATTCTGTGTTCCACTGGCTGTTGTGTTTACAATGTTTGAGGGCTGCCTATGTAGGAGTCACACATTGGGCCACCTATACATTACAATTTACAGGTGGTCATGTTTGTCTGCCATCCATTTTACTGTGTGTGCAGGTGGAGAGGTCAGTCTGTAGGGGCCTACATGGTCAGAGTATGTGCTATACGTTCCCTCTTTGCCAAGGCGTAGGCATATTGGGCACGCCTCCGTCTGCCTACTGGGGCTGGCACAGTGTGTTCATGGTCTGAATCCTTCTGTGCCTGTACTGGCCTTGGCAATTGCGGTGGGCTATGAGGGCCTTCACCATTTTGTCCCTGCTACAGCTGCTTCCGCAGGATCATATTATGTAGCATGGCACATACTATGACGATCTGGGCACACGTGCCTGGAGAGTACTGCAAGGCTCCACCAGATGTATCCAAGCACTGGAACCGTGATTTCAGCATCCAGAACACACGCTCTATGATGATTCTGGTTTGTGCATGTGCCTCATTATGGCGTTCTTGCATGGGTGTGTGTGCATTTCTGATGGGAGTCATCATCCACAGCTCCAGTGCATAGCCAGCATCCCCCATGAGATGGCCATGTGGGATGTCCCCCCTGACAAATACCTGACACAGCTGTGAGGCATGCCAGATATGGGAGTCATGGTAGCTTCCAGGGCTGCCAGAACACACATCCATGATAATGCCCTGGGCATTGCACATGACCTGGCAGTTGATGGAGTGGAATCCCTTGCGGTTTATGTAGTGCATACCCTGCTCACCGGGTGGTGACTTGATTTGTATGTGCGTGCAGTCTATCGCACCCAGTACCTCCGGGTATTGTGCCACACTGTGGAAGTGGCGATATTGCTGGCCAACTCCTCCTGAGTTCTGGGGAAGTATATCTGCTCATTGGCATGTGGTAACATGGCATCCAGGAACTGGTGTAGTACCCTGGATGCTGATGCCTGTGAGATACCCATTATATCTCCAGTTGGCCTTTGAAAGGTACCTGTGGCCAGTATTCGCAGGCTTACACATACCTTCGTGTCCACTGGTATGGGTTCCCCTCTGTTGTTTCTGGTTCTCAGGAGTGGCCGGCACAGCTCCACTATTTGCTGTAAGATGTCCCTGTCCACCCTGTAACGCTCTACTATCTCCAGGTCATGTAGCCCCTGGTAGGTTACCCTTGGTCTGAACACTCTCCATCTCCTCCGAGGCCTGCAGTGGTTGTCGGCATCATCCTCCACAACACCGTCAGTCTCTAACACATGCTGATGAATCACAGCTATGGCAGCTCCCAACATGTACATTTTAAAAGTTCCCTGTGTGTTTACACCTATGGTGCAGTGTTTGGGAATACACAGGTGTGTGTTGGGTGCTTACACACTTTATACTATTGTGCTGTGAACACCAATGATGTCATAGGGTGTGTATGTACGTTCGTAGCTACAGGTTATGTTATGTGTTTTACTGCCAGAACTACTATTGTGGTGCCTTTGGTGTTGAATTACATTTGCCTGCCATAGATTACCTCTTGACCTTCTCTTTACATTTCTGCGCGTTGCACCTACCATTTTCTGGCGTGCATCCTGCAGCCTACTTTCATTTGTACTTTCCTGGACCTGACGTATCTTGCGTTATGTGTGCTACTGCCGGTCTGCTGTCGGTTTGCTTTGCTCTGCTGTGTCAGGTCTCCTATCTTTGCAATCCAATACCTCCCCTCCTTTCTTTGCATTCACATGCCTCCCCTATCCTGTTTTGCAGGTTTCTGCAAGCGGACCTGTCAGCTGTCATCGATTGGAATTCGTGGGTTGATTGGTGTTGATTGCTCATTAGTACTCCAATTACCCTACTTCCGCATTTCCTTTTCTTCCCCTGACCTTCCTGTTTCTGCTATTGTTTGTGGCGTGTGCGTCCGATTACTGGGTTTCGGGCACGTTTTCATCCTCGTACACATGCGCTTTTGGCCACCATGTGTGCTCTCAGCTAAATGATTCCTCCCCACCCCTATCCTGTAGCTTTGCTTAGCAACGGACAGGCCAGATTTGCAATGCTCCAATGTGCTTAGTGCTACAGTGGCACACCCCTCTGCTGATGTCATGTATCTCCTCTGAGCCACTCCTCGGTGTTATACCGCTGCGCCGTATGGTACAACCTTCCCCCGGCGGGACATTTGCGATTCAGTATTATCTGCCTCATTTCAATGGCATTGACTACTAATTCATAGTTACCGCACCGAACACTATCGCAAGCCCTTAGTAACCCTTGCACCTTGGTTGTGGTGTTCCATGCCTACCATTGTGTGTTATGCTGTGAACCTGATTTCTATTACGTTGCGATTTTATGACATTTTTATATTATTTCTTTATGTTACAGCTTCCGCACACATGCCCTGTGGTTCTGCTGTGCGTTACTGTGGACATGACATTAAATGTTGTTATTTACGTGTTGTGCATCTTTTCTTATGCCATTGGCTGTGTATTTTGCCATTGGCATATGTTCATGTTGTGATACCTGGGTCTGGCCCTCTTTCATAGCTCCGATGTTCTGTTTGGGAAAATGTAAACCGTGTTTTTTGGTTTACATTTCCGTAGGCTTACACTACGCCTGCACCACTTCATGAATTGCTATATGCCTTCATTTGCATGGTGCAACACTGCACATGGGGTGATTTGCATACCTATGCCGGGGGCTGCGCAGATCTGGCGTATGCCGGTAGTGCACGTGGAATTGGATCATACCTGAATCGCTCGGCGGCCATATTTGGCATTATAACACCTACGCTATGCGTGCGCCTGGCGCAAGCTTCATGAATCCCGGGGTATGAGAATACTTACCTTCTGTTTTCTTACTTTTATTCAATTTATTTATTTATTTATTTGACATTTGTTTACCGGGATGATCTGACTGGGTCAAAAATAACCCATTTTCAGCGGACGCCCAGGGAGAAAAACTCCAAATTACAAAGGTATACAAACTTTGAACAAATAATATATACAGAGATGTGGAATTACAAGCGGTAGAAAAAGTGGAATACAGATTTACAAATAAAGTAAAAGTTATACAAATAAAGTAAAAGTTAAAAGTTATATAGTAACATAATAAATGCAATAGTCCAAGAATTAAGCACATTTCTGTGTTTGGTAACTAGGTATTATATATCCAATACATGCAAGTGAAAGACACAGTTGAAAGAAGTTCATAATAAAATAGAGATCTTATTAAAGATAGTTTAATAAACACTTTATATAAATAAATAATAAATAACAATATAAATAAAAATAATAGATTAAAGATCCTACATAGTTGACTATTTTACAACTTTACTGCAGATCCCAATTTGTTTCTTTGGAAACTTGAAGATGTCTGCTGTTTCACAACATTTAATTCACAGTTCAGGCTTTAAGTTTCAAAAGATAATCAAGATCACATTATCACATTTAAGAAATTCTTCTCCAGCACATCATTTTGTCTTATCTATTAAACATACAATATGGTTAGGATTCTTTTCCCAGAAACTGGAAGCTGTAGATGAGCCCACAAAATAAATACAGCTGGCAAGAAATGGGGAACATAGATTTCTGAAAAACTTACCACTTTGATAAGCTGTGCTGAATCATTTGTTACAACAGGATCCATAGATGATTTTGAAGAAGAGCTAAAAAGGAAGTGAAAAACAATGTAATATAAACAAAAAATTATCAGATACACTTTATATTCTAAATGCAATCAATCATTAATTTTTTCTGTGATGTGCACTGTTTATGTAAAGAGAAACACCATAATATATCTCAAGCTTTGTAGTAATGAAATATGTATGACACTGGGATACTTAACAACTTGCTCTTAGTTTCTATGACTTCCATATTGGATGATGCTGAGAAAAATATGCAACCACTGCAATGCTCCTGGGTCATCATGAAATACACATTTGTGCTAGTGAAATGCATTCAGCTTACTGCAGTACACTGTGGAAGTTGGAAGGAAGGGTATTCTACTCCCAAGAGACCTTTCTTTGAATGACAATTAAAACTGAGATCCTACCAGACTGATCTAGTCTGGCATCCCAGATGATTAAACCTCTGAACTGTTAATGAGCTGCCACATGAAAACAGATGAAGTGAGTGACAGTCTCATGATATGCCTCTACATGTTCTCGAGAAGAAAGCATTTTGGGCATGTGCAGGGAGATGTGGCCATAAAGAGAAAATTTTCATTTCTGAGTGGATGATGGCACCATTTCTGGGTCACTGGACTATACAGCTCTCTTCCCAGGAACAGGAAGGAAAAATAGGCAAATTGACTGGCCAATGGGAAGGCTCCATAGTCCATGGGAGGGACCAGAGGAAAAAAATGAATATTATGTGCCAATCAAGAGAAATACCATCAAAATGCAAAACTGAGAAAAACTGAATGGACGCAGACTTCTGGTATGATGTGGATGAGTTAGACAGACTTTTTACTGGTTGAATGATTTACTTAAATAAATACTATTATCCCCTAACCCTAAAACAAGTGAAAGTGACTAGTTGTACTACCAGATACCAGGAATTGACCAGCAGTGAGTGATCGGGTTCCACAAAAAATGAATAGACCACGTAATAAAATTTTTCTCCTTTATTAGCTAAAGTGTTTTTTTTCCTGTGTTATAGCGAGACTTCTTCAGATAAAACCATTCACAAATTCAAAGCTTAAATAATGACACATAGATAGTCATGTGCTCACACCCACCAATACTAAAACTAAATCCATTAATGGGCTAAACTTTAGCCACACCTATCAGATAACTATGTAAACATTTACTGTTGTCATTTAAAATATATACAGGTGCACAAAGTATGGCAATGTTTGTGTAACTCAGATATTTCCTACATTCCTAAAACTGTACTATGATAAGAATGCAATCAAATGCATATACAAAACGTAATCATGAAATAAATTCATACATCCAATTATGATTCAAAAATACTTGTATTACTTTAATTACTGAATTATTTTGAACCACCAAGGTACCCTATAAAGTACAACTCATATCGAATAAGCATGAAAACCACAACACATATAAAAATGCATATAAAAAATGCATATAAAAATGCATATAAAAATACAAGTCATATGAATGCACAAAAATACATGGTAATAAACAAAATATATATATATAAAAGATATATGTATATAAAAAATGTTGAATTGTATATATGCAGATATACACCATGGTTTCCTATTTTGCCCTAGCAAAAATATAAAAGGATTAGAATTAATCATCTCATTAAACTTTTAAGCTTTAAAATACAAGTGATAGAATACATTTCATTTAGACCAGGAAACTGGCACTGGTATTTAGATTGTGTTTTGTTTCTGCCTTAGTTGTACTACCAGCATAGACACTAGATTGAGAGACAGTAAATGAGGAAAAAAGTTAAAATTAAACTGAATTTTTGGGGGCAGGCACAATGGCTAACAACTATGTCCACATTGCAAGGGGTAACACTACAGAAGCTCTCTCCCTCTCTCTCTCCGGAGGAAATGGAGAGAAAGAAATAACCATTCAAAATGTTTTGCTAGAGATTCAGAATTTAAACAGCAAACCTGAAGATTGCATCATAGAAAATGAGAAAGCTGTAGTGGAAATGACTGAGGCAGTTATTTTATTTTATTTATTTTTATTGACATCTGTTTACTGGGAAAGTCCATTGAGCTAAACATAGCCCATTTTCAGTGGAGGCCCTGGAAGAAAAGCTCCGATGTACAAATACAACAAGGACATTACATTTTTTCTATTTACAAGAGTCTCCATGAAATAAGCATTGGCAATAATATGATACAACTTGCTACATAACAAGATTTAGGAATAAAATGAAACAAATTATAATAAGCAGATGATGCAAAAGTCAACCAGTTCAAAAAATAATCAAATATCAGAAAGAATTAAAGCAAGGTCTGTTGATTTGAGAGTGGAGCAGGTATAGGTTATATATCTGATATTAAGTATGGAATGAAGTAGAAAGCATAGAGAAAAGGCTAGATAGTTTACATGAAGTTAAAGTTAGTAGTAAGAGTGCCTAAAATGAGGAAGCAAAGGTTTTAGTAATGAATGATAGGGCAGAAAGACCCTTAGAGTAGAGAAAAAAATATGGTTTAGGAGGTTAGATAGTCAATGCTGGGTCTAAGGTCAAGGGAAAGGGAGTTAGGTGATAGAGTTAGACAAGGAGGAGTAGGTGCAGATCCAGTTGGAGAAAACGTGTTCATGGATGGCAGTCTTGAATTTGATAGGGTGTTGTTCAAAGCAGATGGAGGAGGGGAGATTATTCCAAAGTCTGGCCATAGTCCAGGAGTATAGGAGTTTACCTGCAGGTAGATTAGGTTTGTGGACTTGTAGTAGGTTTTGATTTTCTGAGCTTTATGACCTAGTAGTGACATATAGTGAGAATAAGGAGCTGAGTGAAGGGCAGTCTTGTGGTTTGTAAATTATTCTATGAGAAGTAGTTAGTTGAAGGTGTAGCAGGAAATGGGGGAATTCGAGCCAATGAAGATTTCTTAAGGCTGTACAGTGATGAGTTGAATGGCAGCAGTTAGATGAAAATTTGGCAATTTTGTTGTAACAAGACTCTAGTTTTAGTTTTGGAGAGGACTGCGGATTAGTTAACAATGGAGCACCATAGGTTAGGGAGGGAAGAAGGTAAGAGAGTGCAAGGGCTTGTTTGGTTGTAGAGGAAAGGAATTTATTATGCCTGTAGAGGAGGCAAAGTTTTTTATGGGTTTTGGAGATATTAGATTGGATATGTAAATCAAATTTTAGGTTGCATCTATAATGACACCTAACAGTTTGGTACTACTTACAAGTTCATGTTTTATTGAATTTAGAGAAAGAATGTTAAAGTCGTGTGTGTTGATAGAGGTATTGTTTTTTGGTGTGAATAACATGAGTTTGTTTTTTTTTTTTGGCATTTAAGGAGAGATGATTTTCATGGAGCCAACTTTCAACAGTAGAGAAAGCTATCTGGGTCATTTGTTGAAGGATATCAGGGTTTGGTGCAGAGCAGACTATGGTTGAGTCATCTGCATATTGGACTAAAGAGGATGTGGTATGGCTTGGTGTAGGTTGTTAATGAATATGTTAAATAGAAGGGGACCAAGGACTGAACCTTATGGGACACCTGTAGGGTTGTGAAGGTAGGGAGAGATAGAGTGTTGCCATTTGACTGCATGCTGCCTATTGGAAAGGTAGCTTTTGAACCAGTTAATGGATTGAGAGGATAGTCCTAGGGAAGAAAGTTTAGAGAGAAGGATAGAATGGGATATATTATCAAATGCTTTAGAAAGATCTAGAAAGAGAGCAGATGCAATGTGGCCAAAGTCACGGATTTTATTGATGATGTCTAAGAAGGATATTAGTGCAGTGGAAGTACTGTGGCCAGGACGGAGTCCATGTTGGGTTGATGAGAGGATGTTATTGTTTAACAGATAGTGGACTAGTTGTTTTTGGATACATTTTTCAAGGATTTTAGATATAGGGGAGAGAAGACCGATGGGTCGGAAGTTAGAGATGTCAGAAGAAGGGCCCCCTTTATAGAGGGGTAGAATAATGGCTTTTTCCATAAGGAGGGAACATATGATTTTTGGATTGATCTGTTAATAATAATGCTGATAGGATAGGCTACTGTATCAGCTGCAATCTTAAGGAATTTGGCAGGGATATTGTTAGCTGAGTTAGAGCAGGGTTTTAGCTTTAGCAAATGTTTTTTTATAGTGACAGTGGGAATAGGGGAGACATTAAATTCAGTTTGAGTAAAGGGTTTGTTCCAGTTTTGTGTAGGAATATTTAGGGATGTGGTATTATTTGGTAGGTGGGAAGAGGAGGAAGAATTGGGCAGATGATTGTTTGATAGAGGGAGGGAAAAGGAGGTTGTAAGGTTAGCTATTGTGTCAATGAAATATGAGTTAAATTTGGAGGCAATAAGGTCTGGTGGCATGTCTGGGAAAGGAGAAGGGTTGGTTTTAATGCCAGGGTTCAGTAGATTATTTATAGAAGACCAGAAGAGTTTGGGGTTATTTTTCCTGTTTGTTTGTAGGTTCCAGAAGTATTGTTGTTTATCTTTGTGAATAAGTTTCTTTGAAAGGTTTCAGAGTTGTTTATAATGGATTAGCTTGGTAGGGTTGCCAGAATTTAGCCAAATCTTCCAGGCTTTGTCCCTGTTTCTCATGATTTCTTTTGTAGTTTTAGAAAGCCAGGTGGCATGATTGGATTTGATTCTGATGGATCTTATAGGTGCCAGACTGTGGAGAGTGCTAAGAAAGGTGTTATTGAAATACAGAAGGGTATCATCTAGTGGTAAGGTTTTAAGACAGTGCCAGTTATGGGTACTAAGAATACCATTGAATTTGTGGAGGCAGAATTTTGATAAATTCTGTGTGATTCGAATATTATGGGATTTTAAGAGAGATACACAGTTACAGATGGCATAGGCTGGGAGGTGATTGCTAAAGGAATTTGCAAGGGTGCCAGCAACTGGATATTTAGAGGGGTCTGAGACCAGGATCCCGTCTAGAATTGAGCTATTGTTAGTTCTGAAGTTATATCTTGTAGTAGACATAATTAGTTGAGTAAAGTGGAATAGGTTAATGCTATTAGGGGATTGGATAAAGGAAGTAGTAGCCCAGTCTATGTTCATGTCACCTAAAATAATGGTTTCATTTTTTATTTAGAGAGTGATCCAAGAAAGAATGTTTTCTAGAATTGGGATATTATTCCCAGATGGAATAATGCTGATTATAATACAGAGTTTTTTTTGAGTTGTTAAAATCGAGGAAAGAATTTAAGATCTCAGCATTATGAAATTGAGGAATATGATTAGGAAAGGTGGATAAGTTAAAGGTATTAGGATAAATTAAGGCTACACCACCTCCTTTTTATGTTATCTGTCGGCCCTGAGTACACTGAAGTTAGGAGGAAGGAATTCTGGATGTTGGGGTTCAGCCAAATTTCAGTGGCAGCTATGCTGTGTTTATTATTTTGGTTTAGCCAGGAGTGAAATTCAGAGGTTTTATTGCAGATGCTTTGAAAGTTAACGGTTGTTAAATGGAGGCTTTTAAAGAAGGAGGGACCTGGGTTAGGGTGTATATCACCTGAACATTTAAGTTCCAGTTAGTCTGATCTCCTTTAGAATTTAATACAGGAGAACCAGATTTTGAAACATAAGATTGTGGCCTCAGAAATCAATATGGATTTTTTAAATGCTTCTATTATTTATTAGGAGAACAGAGTCAGGAGGAACAATCCAAGGATAAATGGAGTGCCAGAGAGTCTTGAAGGCAGAGCTGAAGCTGGCAGGATGGATGCATATCCCTGCAGCTGTGATGTATGCTGAAAGAGCTCACAGGACTGCTTGGTCCCCCACAAAGCTGAGCAGGTATACCCCAACACCAGTCATAGCAAAATTTGTTATATGTGAGAAAGAATGCTTCTACAAGTTTGAAAGCTTAGCCTCTGATTAACATGCAGGAAAATGAGACTGTATATCAATCAGGATCATTCTGCATGTACTAGATAAAAGTGATCCTCTTTCATTTTCACGCAGGGACAGTGCAAGCTGAAGAGACTAAAGTTAAACCTTTTGTATCTGACAACCCTTCAAATAGCTTTTTCTGGGCTAATAAGGATCTATTTCAATCCAGAGGAGGTAGCAAGAGTGTTAAACAATACAAATCTCTTGTAAATTGATAAAATGGTTCCATGATGGTTAGCACTCAGGACACTGACTCCAGTGATATCAGTTCAAATCTCAGTGGAATGTGTCTTTTTTTCTTTCTTTTTTTTTTTTTTTGTGGGGGGGGTGACATAATGGTTAAAGTGTTTTACTCACAGACACAAGGTACAGGGTTTATTTCTCACCTTTAAAATGTCTTGCAAAAGAAGTTGCCTAGTACATACCTATAAACAGGAAACAAGTGAATTGTGAGTCATTGATGTTTTAACAGCGAGATCCTGGAGTTAACACCAGTAATCAGGGAGGACTTTTTCTTTTATTTAAAAAATATAAAACACTGAAGGAGAGAAATGAGAATTAATGCAGAAGGCCAGAACAGAGGGGATGTGGAACTGATACATAAACAGAAGCAGACATTTGTTCAGCTACTTTTTATTGTGACATAACATTTAATTTAATAGCACCTGCTTGAGACAGTGGCATAAGCTTAACAGGTATAATCTTACCTTTGAAGCTGTTAGTACATAAACTGATTTATAAGACAAGGCACTAGTGGGCTATTTCTTCTTACTTTCAATTATTTATATTTTCTGAAGTTATACATGGTGATTGCTAATGCAGACATTATTATTAGAATGCGTGACTTTATCAGCAATTGACTAGTGACTTGACAATATGTGATTCACTTTCACTTCTTAGATCAGCTGACAACTCTAAGTCTACATGATAAATGTCAAAGAACACACAAGCATTGGTGTGTTCCATAATGGGGGGGGGGGTGTCATGGCAATACTATATTTGCATACAGTGTTTTGAAAGATTATGAACAATACCAAATAATGGCAAATTCACTGCTGATGAACAAGTGAATGGTCAAACTTCTGTAAAGGAAATGAGCTGTAACATAAATTCCTTTAAGCAAGCCAGTGATAATGAGGAACAGACTATACAGTGGGAGTGGAGGCACAGATATGAGGCTTTGGGGAACATTTGGTAATTTAAAAAGTGAGTTGTCAGTCAGGGGCTTGCTGTAATTTTTTATGCAACTTTACAGATACTATGGCCTTGGAGGCAGGTGATATGTTAATTATTTATGGTGGTAAACAGAAAGTAGACTTTGAGTCTAGACTATTATCTCTACTCACAGTAGCCGACTGCAACCACCTCGACCACAGAGGCAATAGATTCTCACCTAAAAAGGGCATAAACCCACACCATGGACGTTAAGATTCATGTATATAGTCATTTGGATGGGAGTGACAAGGTTAAAATGCTTTTTTAACACAGGAAAGGTCACGGCCACAGACCAAGGTATTGTGAAAAAGTCTATTTAATTCGACAATAAAATCCACAGATTCATCTACAAACAGCATAAACTTCAAATCAAGCGCTTTCACCCAGGACCTCCCGGGCTTTATCAAGATGAACTACTAACATTTTAACTTATTTTATATACAACCTCTCAACAAGGCTAATTAATAGTGATTAACTAATTAGCCAATAAAAACATATTTTCCACATAAGAAAGGTCATTACAATTGCAATGCAAAAGGGGTAGTCTATCTTGGGTTTTGCCAGCATTGTTTTTGTTTTTATGTTGGCAAAACGGAAAGGACTCTGAATAAAAGAATATACGAACATCTTTATGATGTGAGTAGAAAAAAGGAGTCAAATGCGTTTTACAAACATTCACTAGCATGTAAATCTATGGATTTAAAATTTTTTGGTGCTTGAACAAGTGAAAAATAACCCAAGAGGTGGGGATTGGGAAGCATCCCTTGAATATAGGGAACTGCTCTGGCAGTTAAAACTTAATGCCTCCAAACCTCCAGGGCTTAATGATGCTATTAGTTTGCATAGTATTTTAAAAATGAGAAGGGCAAAATTGTAGATTGATGCTTTGGGGCATTGTATACATATATTATTTACAAGTATTACTATGCATAACTAGTTAGCAGATCAGGTTATTGCAAGTTTTTTAGTGTTTTTAATATATATGTAGTATGATGAATATATGAATTTATAATAAATTTATGTTTATATGTTTATATGTTTTTATGTTTAATACATATATATTTATGCATATTTTAATATTGACGGCTGTTTTTAGGTGTTTTAGTAAAAGGATTACAGCAGTACATGGTAATAAAACACAGTTTTGGGACTGCATGTAATGAATAACACAGCCCTAGATATTAATTTCAATAGGGTTGTGTCATCTTTAGTATTTTAAAAAATGGATGCAATCAAGCTAACAAGGTTTCTTATGTGGAAAATATGTTTTTATTGGCTAATTAGTTAATCACTATTAATTAGCCTTGTTGAGAGGTTGTATATAAAGTAAGTTAAAATGTTAGTAGTTCATCTTGATAAAGCCCGGGAGGTCCTGGGTGAAAGCGCTTGATTTGAAGTTTATGCTGTTTGTAGACGAATCTCTGGATTTTGTTGTCGAATTAAATAGACTTTTTCACAATACCTTGGTCTGTGGCCGTGACTTTTCCTGTGTTACCTAGTTGGGTTATTGTGCTTCGATTTATCTTTTAAAATGCTTTTTTAGTTTTTACGAGGGGGAGTGAGAGGGAAGAGATGGACAAAGATTACTAGTAATATGAGGGGAAAGGGGCAATCTTAGATAAGTGGGCTTACAAGAATAGTTGCAATATGGTTAAGTCTATAGTGAAAACTCCAGCCAAGGGGCTACCACTAATAGTAATGAAGTTATGCAAGGATGGCAGCAATAAGAAAGAAAATCAATTGAAAAATAATCATTTTGAGGCATGGAATGAATGTTATAGACAAAGTAGTTATCAGTGATGATGAATATTGAAGGGATAGAAGACTTGACTTTATATGTCTGTGTGATCAAAGACTTGAATGTAATGTCTTGAAACATAAATGAGTTGATAACCCAATGAAGAGGGAGAGGTTTATTAACCTTCTTAAACATGAGAGGCTACATCTTGCATTACTGCAGGTGGAATATCAAGTGAGGAGGAAAGTGCTGAGGAGGCTCAAAGAGGATATAAGGTTTTAGCCCAAAGTACTACAGGGGCAAGGCAGAGAGGGTGGTCATTTTGGCAGATGATCACTTGTAGTTAGAAGAAGACATAGTCTTGGTAGGAGGGAGGTATTCTTAATGGTCTAGAAAAGAAGATTCAGAGGAACTCTGTTGCTATTTAATATCTCCATATTTTCTTCAACAAATCAAATATAGTAGGCAACAGCATTATTATTTTAAATGATGCATTTTCAAGAATGCATGCTTCCTATTGTTGGGGACTGAACTATGATCTTTCATAGAAGGAAGTCAATGGATTTGGTGAGAGTGTTAGAATGGCAAGGACTTAAAAAATAGTAAGTTAATTTCATTAATCACTGGGGTGGTAGACTAGTACTTGTTGGTGGGAGACTGCCTTAGGGTTCAGGGCTTTACTTATTATAGCCTTAAATGTAGAAGGTAGTGTAGAAGAGACAAAGCTTTGATATCAATGGGATACAGAGAAGGAGTAAAGTCTTTTAGGGTTAGTCCATCCAGTACTAATATTGGACGATGCTTATATTCAGATACATCTAAAAAATCAAAAGAAAGAACCTTAATGTACACATTAGAGATTTCTAGATTATCATCCAGAAAAGGGGGACCAGGTAAAATGTATAGAATATCATCTCAAGGAGAAAATTAAAGTTCATTGGGAAATGTCACTGGAGGTTTGGGATACTCTTAAGAGGGAGTTGAAGGAATTACCAATCAAAAGGCTATAAGGACACTAGCAGCATCACCAAAAAGTGGAAAGAGGGGTACTCTAGTTGAGAAAGGAAGGTGATGGGGTGATATTTGCCTCTATGGATATACTACTGGATATATTCAGAAAATATTATGCAGAATTATATATTGGGTGTCTTATTACAGAAGACAAGACAGAGAGAGTAAAAATATGAATGTACCTGCAAACATTGTCCCTCCCAATGATAAATAGGAAGGCATTGTACTGACTTTTTAAATGTGCAACTTTACAGGAAGTTAAGAAGGCTAAGGAAGTGCCTGGATCTGATGGAATTCCCATTGAGGTATGGAAAATGGAGGGTGATGATCTGATACAGGCATGTACCCTGGTGTGTAAGTATATTGTAAGTGAGGATAGATTTCCAAACACATGGAGAGAGAGGATAATAGTGGTACTGCAAAAAGAGGATAGTAACTTAAGTTTTCCTAGCTCATACCCACCAATCTCAATTTTTAAATCTTGACTATAAGGCATTTGGATCTATTATGGTTAGTACTGTCAAATGTAGTAAACAGGTGGTGGATACTGCCCAGTCTGTCTTTTTATAAGGAATGCATGCATTTTACAATATTATTCTCACACTTATGATGATAACAAAAGAGTAAGCAACTTACAGTAGATAACTGCACTCAGTTGTCAATTGCTGCTTATCATCTGATGACAACACCAGAGAATTTGAGAGAATTTGCTTACATTTGGAGCCATCCTTGGCAAGAAAAATGAAATTAAGTATCATTTTGCACTTGTATGGTTTGTTTTCATTACATATTCAAAGATTTCTGGGATATTTATTCTTTTTTCCTGCACTTGGTTAGAGTTTTAATTTGTATTTTTCCACTGCTGTAAGGGCTACCGTTTTGCATTTATAGTAATCTAAATACACTATAGCTGCTGTTTTCAGTGATTTTAGACATCTATTTTTGTGGTTCCCTAACACTTGGACTCCAAACCAGTCATTTTACATTGAGATGGTCAAAGTCTGCACTCTTGTAGCAGGAGAGGGCTGATTTCATCTATTCGACCTGGGAATTGCTGGTGGAAAGTGTATTGTGTGCTTAGCTGATTGGCCTGTGGCTTTTTCTCTGCTTGTATGTAAGCCTTGTGTTTGCCCATTTAGTGGTGCCCTGTATATATGCAATCCCTAGGAGTTGCACTTCCCTATAAAAATTACCTCTGAAAATTTTCCATAGTCCTGCACTACTCAAGGAGCAACTAGTGTGCACACTGAGCAGCAGTGCTACATTTAGGTAGCTCTAGATTACATTATTACAACAACTCAAGAGTATCTCTGCTCAAAGAGCAACTGGTTTGAATGCTGGACAGCATCGCCAAATAGGTTTAACTGTAATTTATTTATTTATTTATTTATTTATTTTTATTTATTTTACATTTGTTAACCGGGAAATTCCGACTGGACCAGGTCCATTTTCAGCGTAGGCCCGGGGAGAAAAGCTCCAACATCAAGTTATACAAATACAGTACATCCAGCATAATACACAAAACAGGTTACATCATGTATGCTGAGCATAGTAATATAACAAAAATTAATAAAAAATTAATAAAAAACACTCCAGGTAAAAGATATAGAACATGGGTAAAAAGACAATGTCAGTCATACTTTGGTAAAAAAAGAAAATATATCAAGTAAGATTCTACAGTTAAAGGTACCCTTTCAGATGACCAAGCCTACAGGGGATCAGAGATCCAGCATGTGATCATGGAGGAGTTTGGGGAGTTAATAGTAGTATGGGTAAGGTTATGTGATACAAGGGCATAACCATGTACTAAGAAGGTGCGATTTGAGGGTGTTTTTGAATATGGATGTGGAGGGGGCAGTGGACACAGATAGGGGAAGAGAGTTCCAATTTCTGGCAATGGTGTGGGAGTAGAGTGCTTTCCCTGCATTATTGTTAGCCTTGGTGATGGAGAGGAGAGATTTTTCACTGAATCTTAGGTATCGGTTTGTAGTATAGATAGTAAGTAGGTTGGATAATGAGGGGTTTTTTTCAGGATATTTGAGAATATTGTAGGCTGTGCCCAGCTGGTGATAGTTAAGTAGCTGTGGTAGCTCAAGCCATTTTAGTTCTTTTAGTGCAGCACAGTGATGGGTTCTATAGGTTGAGTTAGTAGCAAACTTGGCTATTTTATTGTAGCATGATTCTAGTTTGTCTAGGTCACATTGTCTGATTTGGGTAAAGATTGGTGCTGCGTATAATAGAGTTGAGAGGAGGTGGCTTTGTGCAAGAGTGACTCTTGCTTTTTGTGAGAGAAAGGACTTATGCCTGTATAGGGAGCCTAGTTTTTTGTGTACTAGTTTTATGGTATGTGAGATGTGAACATCAAAGTGGAGATTATTGCCTATTTCAACGCCCAGAAGTTTGGTGTGGTTAGAAGGGGAGATGGTGGTGCCGTCATTAGAGGTTATGGTAAAGAAGAGGGTTTTTTTTTGATCTATTAGGGGTAAATAGTAGCAGTTTTGTCTTTTTGGGATTTAGAATTAGTTGGATCCCAGATATCCATTTTTCTACTGAGATAAAGGTATCTTGAGTGAGTGTACGTAGGGTGGTGGGAGATGAGGCGGAGCAGATCAGAGTTGAATCATCTGCATATTGTATGAGTGTGGCATGTTGTGTAGAGCATTTCAGGTTATTTGTGAAAATAGAGAACAACCGCGGGCCTAGTATAGAGCCCTGTGGGACACCTATGGTGGCTGGGAGTTGTGTAGACAGAGTTCCTTTCCACTGGACTGATTGTTGCCTGTCAGACAAGTAGCTTCTGAACCAGGCTATAGTAGAGGAGGTGAAGGATAATGATGTTAGTGAGTCTAGTAGAATGGAGTGGGAGACCATATCAAATGCTTTTGAGAGGTCTAGGAAAATGGCTGATACATATTTGTTATCATTCCTGTGAAGGTTTATATAATTAGTGAAAGATAAAAGGGCTGTGGTAGTGCTGTGATGTGGACGGAAACCGTGTTGTGTGGTAGATAGTAGATTGTGTGTGTTAAGAAATGTCATCACTTGCAAGTGGATGCATTTCTCAAGAATTTTGGATAAGGGGCAAAGGATGGCAATAGGTCGGTAGTTGGAGAATTCATAAGAATTACCTCCTTTATGGAGAGGAATGATGCGAGATACTTTCCAGAGTTTGGGTATGTAGGATTCTAGTATGGAGCGGTTGATAAGGATGGAGACAGGATATGATAAGGAGTCACTAGCCATTTTTAGGTATGCAGCAGGTATGTTATCAGCTGCTAGTGTGGTTGGCTTTAGTTTTAGGAGGAGTTTTTTGATAGTTGAGGTGGGCACTGGTGATAGGCTGAAAGAGAGGGTGGTGTGGAATAGGTTATGCTGTGACTGAGGTAGACTGTTTTTGGTTATTTGACTGGACAGGGCTAAGATGGATTTAGTAAAATGGTTATTAAATTGAGAAGCTATGTCTAGGGTATTGTTAGTAGAGATGGGTGCTGGGGTTGTGGTTTTGCCTGGCTTTAGTAGGGAGTTAATGGCATGCCAGAATTTTTGTGGACTATTTGAATATTTCCTTTGGGCGCTAAGAAAATAGTTTTGTTTGTTTATTTTGGATTCAGCCTTGGCCTTGTTTCTAAGCTGTTGATAGTATTGTCTGGAGCTAGGGGTTTTGTCAGTTTTCCAGATTTTCCAGGCTTTATCTCTAGCTTTTAGTAAGGCTCTGGTGTCTCTATTTAGCCAGGGTGCGTAGTTGGCTTTAACTCTGATTTTCTGCTGGGAGCTAGACTATTAAGGATGTTAGAGAAGGTTGTATTGAAGTAGTCTACTGCCTGGTCTAACCCGAGTGTCCGTAGTGGTTCCCAGTTGCAGTGGCTTAGGACAGTATTTAGGTATCGTGTGGTAAGGTTACAGTCATCTCGTACAAATTTGTAGACTACTGGTTTGGGGTGATTGGAGTGTTTCTTGAGTAGGAAGGTGGGGAGATGATCACTTAAGTCATCTGGGAGGCAGCCTACTGTATAGTTTTGTTTGGGATAGTTGGTTAGTGTCCAGTCCAGTATGGATTCTCTATTTGTTTTCTCATCTATTCTAGTTGGTTCTTTAATTAGTTGAGAGAACCCATATAGATTGATATGTGTAGAGGGGCTGCTGGAGTTACAGGTTGCCAAGTCAGTGTTAAGGTCTCCTAGTAGGATTGTTTCCTGAGGTAGATTGTCCTTTGTCCAGTGTAGGATGTCTTCTATTATGAGCGAGTTGTTGCCTGGAGGTATATAGCAGCATATTATATTAATCTTCTTTGTGTTTCTTATGGATAGGACAGAAAACAGGACTTCAGCAGTTTGAAAAGTGGGTGGTGTGGTGTGCAGGAGCTGGAGGTTAAGGGTGTTTTTAAAGAGAATGGCTACTCCTCCTCCTTTCCTGTTTGTTCTATCAGATCTAAGTGTATTATACCCTGGGGGAAGAAAGACTTCATCTTGGATACTGGGTGTAAGCCAGGTTTCTGTAATGGCGAGTATATCAGGGTTGTAGTGGGCTATGAATGCATGTAGGTCTGTTAGCTTATTGGTAATACTTCATATGTTGAGATTTAGGATTAGCAGGTCAGATGTTTGTCTAGCTGAGAGGGGACCTGGATTTGGGTGAATGTCACCAGAGGTTAGCAGAATTTGTAGGAGTGTCAGTATGTGTTTTTTAATATTAATTGTTTGTAGCTTGGTCTATGAGAGTTTTTCTTAGTGTGATGAGATGGTGTAATTTTTGTTAGTGAGTAATATGTAGTTGTAAGATTTATGATTGTAGGGCAGATGTAGAAGTCTGAGTGGGTTTGAGAGGGTGGGCTAGTGTGGGTAGTGTGATAGCAGGTGTGCAACGGTAGATCTGTTTGTAAGGAAGTTAGGAAGGTTAGCGATAGTAGAGCTAGTGATAGGGATGTGAGTGTGGGTAACATGATACTACTTTGAGTGAGAAGTACAACTAGGATTCCTGGTTGGTTGTGTGTGAGGGTAGAGTTGTGTTGCCTGGGAATGTGTTTTGGGAGTGGGATCAGTGTGGGATGTAATTGGATTGGGGGGTGGGGGGAGGTAGGATGAGTGGGTTGGGCTAGTTGTTAGGGAATTAGGGGTTGGACTACTGGTCAGGTGATTAGGGGTTAGAATAAAAGTAGAAGTAGTGGGGGCAGGTTGGAATAGGGGGCAGGGAGGGGAGTGGAGCAAGCCCGAGCGCAGCGAGGGCGAGCAAAGCGGGCTAACACCGACTCTAAGTGTTTCTTTAGGCTTTGGTAAGTATGTAATGTTAGCTTAAATTGTAATATGTTCAACTGAAATTTTAACTGTAATTTAATATGTTTGCACGAAGTTCTAGACTATGTTATGGGCACAGAGTATAATTTTCTGACATTCTTAAAAAGATATAGAATTAAAGCTGGAATAGAATTGAAATTTACACTAAGTAAGCACTCATCTCTAATCTGGATATATACACCTCCCCCATTCTTTCCCTTGTTAAGCACATATTAAGGACCTGCAACCATGGATAGGCCCTGCTCTCTCTGCATCTAGCTTAGTGAACACGGACGTCCTGAAGCAAAGTACCAATTGCCTTATGTACACTGACAACCACTTAATTCTGAAACAGTCAAATATGGTATAAGAATGAGGTAGTTATACAATGTCACTGGAGCAAAGGCTCTCACAGACACAAAAAACAGGTTGTCAGCGACACACCCACAACATTCACCACATTTACAATGGACCAGACACATAGACCCATATATGAGAGGGGTGCTCACATGTAACTTACCCAAACCTCAAAGGACTCTCAGATGTAGTCCTCAGAGACTCTGCAAGTACACAAACAAGACAACTCACACCACAACACATAAAACCAAACAACCCAACATTTTGGTCAGAGAAGAGTCCATTGTGAGAAACACTGACATCCCTCTCACCAGGCTGGATAAGGAGAAGGTTACAGTTAGTTGCCTGTCAGGGGTCAAGATTCACCATATCATGCAAGCAGTAAGGTCATGAAACCACAAGGACTACTATGACCCAGTCATAGTCCATGTGGGTGTAAATGACCTGAGGTGTACCTCCATGGATTATATGAAAACAGACATGATTGAACTCTCAAAATATGTGTTCCTTGAAATAAATATAAAACTAGAACCCTCACCTAACCCCAACACTTTCAAGAACTTTTCTAAGGCAAACTATCTCCTATTATTGATGGCATAGCTAGTTTTTAAGTTCTTCCAAACCTAGAAAACACAGACGTCTATGCAGAGGCATACACACAATCCCTGTGCATCCATATAAAGAAATGTATAGAAACAGTAGTACCAAACCAAAATAAGCCTAAGACAAAACACAAAAACAGCCACCCTGGTGGACCATTGATATAAACAGGTTACAACAACAGAAATAAAATCATGTCTAGAAGTAAAAGAGAGTATGCAGAGCAGAGAAAAAACTCCCCCATTAGTCTAAACAAGCAAATCAGGGACTAGTCAAGTCATCAAAAGCAAATATTGAGGCAAAAATAACCTCCCAAGCTAAGGATAACCATAACGCATTTTTCAGTTTTGTCCACAATCTTAAAGGCAACACTCAACAATGTGCAGAATTAGCTGTAGACAGAATCAAGTCTATGTTCAGCCATCGAACAGAAAAAAAATGCTGAATCAGTGAAACCCCTCACCCCCCCCCCTGCTAATTATATATACCAACTCCGAGATCACACTACAGTGGGGAAAGGGCAAATTTCCTGAACCCTACCATAATGCGATCTTACTCGAACAGCTCAATGAACAGCATGTTTGATGACACATGCCATTCGATGCTTTGTCCATTTGATGGCTGAACATAGACCCGATGGCATCAGATATACTCAGCCAAAAGATATAACAAATTTGCTGGCCAATAAATTCAGCTCAAATTTCACGTCCCCACCATCTCAGGTTACTCCCCAAAATATACCCTCCATTCATTCTTATACCAGTTATCACCAAAGAACAAGTCACCACTGCTCTCTCTAATGCTAAAGATATGGCTTTGATGGGTTGGGACAATATCCCAGGATGCCTCTTAAACAGCTTGAAACAGGACCTATCACGCCCACTAGGATCTCTATTTAACCATAGCCTCCAAATTGTCTTTTTCCTTGTGGTGTGCAGGACAAGTAGAGTCATCCCTCTGCATAAAGGGGAACTTGCAACAGACCCTGGAAATTAGACCCATAAATTTGGCTAGTCTTATATGCAAGGTCATGTAAAGAATAATCATGGTCCTAATAAACAACATAGAAAACTTCCAAACACTGGACCCCACTCAGTTTGACTTTGTCAAGGGCAGGTTATGCCTGCTCAATCTGGTGGACTTTTTTGAGAAAGTCACTAGGACCATGGATGAGGATTAAACAGTGCATACTGCCTACCCTGACCTGGCTAAGGCATTTGACACAATTCCCCACTCGGGTATTATATATAAACTCAAAACTGGGCATAAATCCCTACGTCACTAAATGGTGCATGAACAGACACATATTGTTAGAGTGTGAATCCAGATGCAGCAAGAGGCCAGTTACTAGTGGTGTACCACAGGGCTCAGTGCTGGAATCTCTCCCATTCAGAATATACTTCTCTGGAGCCAAAGCTAATGTAGAAGGTCTTTGGCTGACTAAGTTTGCTGATGACTGCAAGTTGAGGGATAATCACTGAATCCCCTGGTGATGTAGATATCCTTTAGAAGGGTCTGACTCAGACAAATAATTGGTGCCAGAGCCATGGCCTAAAACTAAATGTAAAAAAATGTACAATCATGCCCTTTAGGAAGTCAAATGTCCCTGCAAATTACAACATTAATAGCATACCCCTAAGAGTGGGCTCAGAGGTGAGAGATCTAGGTACACACTTGACAGTAGCCTAAACCTTTACTGCCATGTGTCCAGAGTGGTGGGGAATTTCTTCTATGTGGCACAGCTTATAATTAGAGGCATGGTATCCAGATCCAAAGATGTTATAGTCCCACTGTACTTGGCCCTCATCAGTCCAAGAATCAAGTACAATACACCATTTGGCATGTACTTGACCAGGCACTTGCAACAGCTGAAATGGCCTAGGAGGTTCCTTTTCAAAAAAGTACAGGGTGTAAACAACATTACCTAGGCAGATAGACTAAAATCCCTATCCCTTTACTCTGCCTCCTACTGACTATTAAGGGGTGATCTATGCCTAACCTACAAGACACTCACGAATCCAGCCCTGATGGAACTATTACACATTTGCAAGACAAACTGCACGAGGGTATCCTAATCTAGGATATATAAACCTGATCTGTGTCATGAGCAAAACATGCTGGAGAGACAGATATATGTTTCAGAGATTACTCCTTCTCTGGAACAGGCTTCCTATTCACATAAAGCAAAGTCCTTCCCTGACTCTCTTCAAGCACAGTTTGGATCAATGGATGGGGAATCATAAATTCACTCTTGGGGTGGTGTCCATGTCCTTTATGGACAGGGGCAGTCTGTAAAATACTTAAAGGCATAGGCACTAACCTAAGCCATCCGTAGATAACTTACGTAGTTAATACCTCAAAATTGCAGCTGAATCAATAGCCTTCCCAGTATCAACCCTTATAAATAGATCCATTCTCGAAAACAAGGTTCCTCAACCGTGGAAAATCTCCCATGTAATCCCACTTCATAAAGGGGGACCTTCCACCGAACTGACAAACTATCATCCATTTGCTATTCTTTCACTTCTTTCTAAGCTATTCGAAAGGTGCATTCATCTCCAGGTCATGAAATTCTTACTAACAAATAACCTTCTCCCAAACACTCAGCATGGGTTTTGCCCATCACATAGTACCACTACAGCTCTCTTATCCTTCACTAATACTGTAAACCATCACAGGAAAAACAACAACTTTGTATCTGCCATCTTTCTAGACCTATCAAAAGCTTTTGATATCGTCTCCCATTCCAAACTAATAAATGTGCTAACTGAACTATCCTTCTCATCATCTGCCACAGCTTGGTTTAATAAATATTTATCTGGCCATCAACAATCTGCTCTATGACAAAGTGACCTATCTCCATGCCTTCCTTTATCCATTGGTGTCCCCGAAGTATCTCTCTTAGGCCCTCTCTTTTTCTCCCTTTTTACTAATAATCTACACATGGCTACTCCACTTGGTTCTATAATACAGTATGCAGATGATTCAACACTTATCTGTGCTGCCACTTCTCTATCAACTCTTCATTCTGAAACACAGGAATCTTTCACTTCTGTTGAAACATGGTTAGCCAATGCTCATCTAATCCTGAACCCAAACAAAACTAAATTATTACTCTTCCAATGTAACAAGACATCTATCTCATACCAAACATTTAACATAATAGCCAAAGACAATACTGTCATCTCTCCGACACCCCATACAAAGCTTCTTGGAGAAGAAATAGACAATAACCTAAAATTTGACTTACATGTCTCCCTAACAATAAAAAAGTCCATAAGAAACTTGGAAGTCTATATAGGCACAAAAGGTTCCTAACCAAAATGGCCAAAATTACATTAGCACAAACCCATCTGCTCTCCTCTCTACTATATACCTCTCCAATTTTAACTAATCTAAGGAAAACTGACTTTTCTAAGCTAGAAGCATGTTATAATAAAATTGCTAAGTTTGCATTTGACTGCCCATATAGAACACATCATTGTACAGATTTAAGGATACTAGACTAGCTTGAACATTCCAACTCTCTCTAACCCACAAAATTGTAACACAACCAACCAGAACCCCTGCACTACAAAATCTCATCCTTCCTTATAGTTCCCAACTCTCTCTAACCCACAAAATTGTAACACAACCAACCAGAACCCCTGCACTACAAAATCCCATCCTTCCTTATAGTTCCAACATACCACTTTGCTCTAACAATAAGAATTTACTCACCATCTCCAAGGCCAACAACACTGCAGGATAATCTTTATTTTCCAGCTATATATCTCATATATGGAACTCCCTTCCTAACTACATTTTCTCACTCTCGTCCACTAACCACTTTAAGCCATCACTTAAAGCTTATCTAAAAAATAAATGGATATGTTCCTGTACTTACACCTCATGAATGCTCTGATATATCACAGTATACCCCAACCATATACAACTTTTCCCCGGTGTTTAATCTTTTATTCTTACTGCCTGTCTTAACCTTATATCTTGACATAAATCATACTTTACAAATAGTACTAGCTATGTTCAAAGCCTAGGTTTTGTGGTCATGATGTAACAAATTTGTATTTTCTTATGTGTACTACATTTTGTTTACTTTATTGATTATTGTAATTTGTGCATTAAAATTTACTGTTACTCATGGAGCTTTTCTCCCTGGGCCTCTGCTGAAAAAGGACCTGTGTCCAGTTGGTCTTTCCCAGTAAACACATCTTAAATAAATAAGAAATAAATCCTCTATCCCTTAGGGATCAAACATCACATAAAATGTTGGTAATAATAGCTAGGCTTGTAAGGACTCTTAAGCCATTAGCCTAGTAACCTCCTATGAATCTACTGGATGCAGAAAAGGCTTCTGATAGTATTTTATTCCCTTAGTTGTCCTTAAAGTTTCCAAAAAATGTTAATATTAATTGCAGCAATTATCTCTAATTGACATAGATTCGAAGTCTATCATTTGGGAAGAACCTCATTTGTTTTATTAAAGATCATGATTTAGCTCTGCCATCTTAAGTTTTTGAAAGACTCTGTCTCTGTATGTCTCTCTCAAACTCTGATATCTCTCTCTACCTCTCTCTCTCTCTCTCAGTCTCAGTCTTTGACATCTGTATAGTATTAATAAACACCCAAGCCACACATAATTTTTGTTCTCACACAAATTATTTTTAATTTTCTGAAGCCTCAACAATGATCAGGTTAACACTGTCTGACCCCATCCGCATGACAAGGAACTGGAACATAAATTGTTCTACAAGTAAGTTACAATCATTATCAACAGAATGGACTTGTTAGAGTAAAAAATCACTTTACATTAATAGCTGTCATTTTCTCATATATGCCTTAATGTTCTACACTGTTGTTTAAAGATGACTTGGTCCGGCTTTTATCAAAACATTATAAACTTGTTAGTGGACTACATAGGCCATTATCTAATGTCTGGCATGAATTGTGTAATATATATGAGTATCAGCATAATAATATTAGTAGCTGAGCAGTAACAGCAGTTTTTGCTAGGTGATAAGAGAAATTAATTGTTTCTGCTATATTACATATGTAAGGCAATAACCCACGGGGAAATGCAGCTTGTAACTATACTACTTGTGTTTTTGGTTGGTACCATTTAACAAGTGTAATGCTCATCTTCTGTGTCAAGACATGGTGTCAGAAGTAGGGAACTGCAGACTAAGTGCACCTTGGGCTCTGGGCAGTTTTCAAACCATGGAACCCTCACCCTCCCATGCATACTGTTTTGACCTGACCCACATAAATGCACATGTTCTTTTAGATTCAGCTTTCTGATTTAAGACCATCTAAACTGCTATCATTATAATGCATCAATGTCCATATCCTTTAATTACAGACACTCAGCTGTGTATACCTCAAATGTCTAAGTGTGATAAAGAAATGGCAACAGTAAAATAGTCCACCCTGCTTTACACAAATGAACACTAGTGTTATAAAGCCAGTCTAATGACTTTAATTACATTGAACATGACAGCCATGGTCAGACATTCACATCCAGAGACAACCCCCATACCCAGTAAGTATTATAGTCCAATCGTTGACTCTGTACTCCAGCCCAAGCCCCTTATTTAGTGATTGTAGTCCTCAATAATGTATCAGAAGACCACGCATGTTGTGATGCACATACCTGAGGCACAATCAGTGCCAGACATGTAACCACATCTGCAACAATCAAAATAAATGTGCTACAGGGAGAAAAATGTGTCAGAGTAACTTTAGTTTCTATTACACATCATATTTCTAAGAAAGAGAAACCAGCAGGAGGGCCGCCCATAGAAAAATCATGTCTTCAGTAATGTTTAACATAACCGACAGTACATCTACTGAGATGCATTCTTTTTCCATTAACAATATGAGTGTCGAATTAATGATATATGAGCACAATGCAACCCTCCCCAACATAGAGGCAGGTACAGGCACACATTAATACATATATACACAATAATAAATTCAAGTAAAACCAGAAAAAAATAACACTACAGTGTACTCAACCAGTAACAAACTAAAAGACATAAAACACCACTGTTGCCTAACAGACAAAACTTTTAATTCAACATAAAATAAAACATGTAAGTGTTTTCATGACATCTCATCGCTTCATCAGACCATTTAAAACCACAAAGCTAAAACAATATTTTTTTAAATATAAAGCAATTAAAATCCTACTAATCCTTGTGTAAAATTCATCAATTAATCAATGTAAAACATATGAAACATGTTAACATTGAAACTCACAATCTGAACCAATAGAATGAAACCTCAAAATTAACCAACATATCAAAACTGATAAATTCCTCACTAAACCTATCACAATTCATAAAATATATAAATCTGCCCAAAGGTTGGTGCAAAAAATATAGCAACCCAAACCCATTGCACTAAAGCAATACAATAATGAATCTACCTGCTCTGTGAGCTCCTATCAGAAAAGCTATAGTACTAGCCTATCAGTACTTACAACAGCTCAGCATCACCAATCAAGGCATCCATCAAATGTAATCAATCTAAGACAAAGACCATCTCTGAATATTAAAAAAACTTAAAGCCAATCAGGAAACAATATCCTGCTGGCCTGTCAAAATCAGCCAAAACAGAATTTATTCAATCAGAAAAGAGAGGATTCACACAGCTTTGTGATCACTATATAAATCAAAATAAGAGCTACTGAGTCTGGAAATCACTATCTCCTTGGAGATAAAATAAAAAGGAGGGCAAATATTACCTTGTTCATATTAATACATAAAACTAAACACTCCAAATAAACCTCAGTCAAGACAAACATCAACTTGTACCCTTCGTACATCTGCCCGATCTACAACTGCTAAAACTTAAACTGCTTCAAATACCATTTGATCTGTAAATATAAATTAACAATAAAACTGATTAACACAAAAATAATAAGTAAACTGCTACCATACAAATAAATCAAGCCGTAAACCATTTCTAGGGTTGACGAAAGCAACAACCTATCAAAATCGTTCTAACATTAAAACCGCCAAACAAAACACATAACTCAGTCAACAAATCTAGAACAAGAAAGCAACCTCAAGGTGTGTCTAAAGCCTACAAGTGCAAATCGGCTTCCAGACATTAAACAGCCTATTGAATTGCATAAAAATGAGTACCAACCAATCAATCAAAATACTCTACATACTGACATACTGCTGTAACAGGTCAAGACTCATCAAATTAACTAAGGATCACTACTGTTGTATTTTGTATTTAGTGATCCTTAACCCACTAATACATCAACTACTACTTTAAAACAACAAAAAACAATGCTTAAAAAAACAGATTCATACATGTGCAACATGTAAGTACAGCACACTGCTTCATGCAGCAAATGCATGGATGCAGCTAGTCATTTGAATACACACAAATATTCACAACAAGCCATAAATATTTATCTTTTTAAATTGCATAATGAAAAACCTGTCAATATCAGTTACTGTTACATTCAGCAGAAAGGCTAACTAAAAATGAGTTAGCAGTACTGACTGCAATAACAGCTTCAAGTAAAACTATTGCAAATTAGAAATAGGAACAGTGGGGACGTGGCCAAGATGCAAACTGGTTGATAGCATCTTTTTTCAGCTCTGCTACCACAAAGATATTTCTGACAGAAAATTTCAAAAAATGGATATAGTAGACTTTCTATTTTTGCTGAACTACAAAAAAAATTTACTCAAATCATTATTTTTCTGTCAAAAAATAAGAAAAAGCAACAACTTCCACTTAAAATCATCTTCTCAAAGAACACCTCCAGGACCAGATGATGAAAAAGGAACTACAGTCTTTATTAACCATTATGCAGGACTTATCTATAAAAATGATAGAATACACAATACATTAGACACTTTCAAGGAGGAATGTACAAAACAAATAGAACAACTACAAGAGCTAATGATACAGCAGAAATCTCAAATAGCTGGCATGGAAGTTTTACTTAACGATATGAAGAAGAGAGTTGCAGAACAAGAACTTCAGCTTGATTTTCTTTCTAAACAAAATTCTGCTTTACAAAATAAAGTAGATGACCTAGAAAAAAGGTCAAGAAGAAATTACCTACATATATATGGGCTGCCAGAAAAGACACAAGGAGAAAACATGGTGAATTTCCTAACTTCTTGGTTACCAGAAGTCTTAAAGCTACCAGAATCTCTTTCATATGGAATTGAAACACAGATCTCTAAAAGTTCCTTCTGTACCCAACAAATCTTAGAGGAGCCCGAGGTCAATAATAGGCAAATTTCTTTCATCGCAGGACAAGGAACTTATTTTGAAGACAGCATGGGCAAATTCACCAGTAAAATACAAGGACAATATAATAGGTTCATAGGTTCATAGGTTTATACTAGGCTATCTGCCCTAAGGCATTTATAAGCCTAGCCCAAATTTTTGTGGCTTACGCCACCCCTTATATGAAAAAATACTGTGCCCATTAGTTTATTGTGCCTCTGTCCAGCAGTGACACAGAGATGATTCCCGGGGTAAACCTACGATCTCCCATCCACAGGTCTAGATTTCTCTTGAACAGAGTCAGCGAGGTGCTCTGCCTCACATGGACCGGGATTTTATTCCACAGCATAGGGAGTCTCTGAGTGATAAATCTATCCCTCCAGCACGTCCTATTTATATCCGTGCTAAGGTTTAAGTCGCTTGCTCTAGTGGTTTTGGTGGATTTGGATTTTTTGAGGTGGAGCATGTTCATTAATTCCGGGTTGGACATGGCCTTGTATGTCAGGCACATGTCACCTCTGAGCAGACGGTATGCGACTGAATAGAGCTGGAGTTTCTTCAATCTGGCAGCATATGACAGATTTTGGAGTCCCTTTATCCTTTTGGTGAGGAACTTTTGGGGTCTCTCCAATTGCTGCAGATGTCGGGTGAGATACATCCCGAATGGGGCATTGTACTCGATCATTGGTCTGATAAGTGAAGAGTACAGGGGAACAATGACCTCACTAGATCTGGATGTGAATCCCTTCATGATCAGGTGGGCAATGTAGAAGGTCTTTCTAACCACTTTAGCAATGTGAGTGTCAAAAGAAAGGCCACTGTCAACCTGGGTCCCCAGGTCCCTGATAACCTCTTCTGTGCTTAGTGGATTGCCACCTATATGGTAGCTTGGGGTTACCTTGTTTTTCCCGAAGGGTATGACTATACATTTTTTGGCGTTTAACTTCAGGCCATGGCTCTGGCACCAGCTATCAGGTTTGATAATGATTATTCAGCAGAAGTAATTACAAAAAGAAAAGAACATTTGCCTCTGATAAAAGAACTTAAAAAAAGACAGCTCAGAGTTCACTTGTTGTTACCTCCAAGAATTAAAATCTTTTTTACTGAAGGTCCCAAAACTGTTGACACTTTGGGTAAGCATAAACCTTGGACAAAGTAGAAGAATTGGATTAGAGAAGTTTCTCTCAGAAGCGTCATCCAGAAAAAAGTGAATGGACCACAAATGACAAGAAAAAGAAAAAGTTAAGAGACAAATGAAGGACAAATATTAACCTTTTCAGATATACTTGTGACCTGACAATTGTTTTATAAGTACTTCGCCTATTTAATGCTATGTTCAAAATGTGAAATAACATAAAATACAAGGCAAGCAGGGCATCCTAAAACAGGGCAAAAGACTCAACCACAAATAAACAAGGTAAAATACTACATTATTATATAATTATATATAATGTGACTGTCATAAGTTTTAAATGTTATTCAGACAAACGTACTATATTGCACATATATACCATTAATTCTGCTAAATCATAGATTTGTTCTTAGATTTAAGCTTATTTTCTTCCACATCAAAAATAAAGAAAACAGTAAGAACAGTGGAAATGCTTAGTAAATGTTTTTTGCACACTGTAATATACATTTTGAATTGACATAGCCTCTACAAAAATACAATTAATTTGCTGCTAAATAACATCAATTAACTCACCAACACTACCTTGATTAATAAAAAAGAATAAACACAATAGCAAGACAATTAACCTAGCTAATATGGTATTAGAAGGAAAGTAACACTGAACTTTCTTTACTTTAAAATAAAATAGCTGTATTCACAGTGTACTGGAAAATGCTGTATACTGCCAATGATAAGGAAATGAAAAATGTATCTAAAAACTATTGCACTAAGTTTTTAAATAACACTTTTTAAGGTAACAAAGAGATAATTAGCACACTTGTAAGCCATTTGGGTGATGGAAAAGCTGCTGCAGACACTCAAAAGCTCGTGACCTTTTAAAAGCTTCCAAGAGCTTCCAAGAGCTTCACTTACTTGATTTTTGGCTTCCCACCAAGATTGTGAGCTGGAACACTTGTTTTCTAATCCCCTGAGTGAATTCCCATCAGTTCCCTTCACTAGAAAGTCTCTTATCCTCTCATAAATGTGCAAACAGCTCAAAATAAAAGTAAACAACCCAGATGTGATGTAATCACTTGGGTCAAAGGTACAGCTGAGCTGTTTAAGATTTCAAGGCATTTGAAGGACAACAATGGGATTCTATTATTAAATGATCAACTTCTCTGTATTTGTTCTCCCTGTTTAATGTCCCTGCTATGAATAAACAAAATTACAGCATTTAAAATAGTTTTAATTGCCCGTTTCTCTCCACTAGAACACTACTTTACTGTAGTGTGTTGGTTTCACTTTCAAAAAACTTTTGTCCTGCCCTGGAAAAGCTTGCTGCAGTCTCTAATTCACTGATGTCATCAAGGCCACTGAATACAGGTAGTTTTCTGACCATTTCCCTCCCCAAACTGAAATCACCACTACTGTCCTAAAAACCCACCCACATTGTGATGTCACAGCTCCCTGGTCTTCCCCTAGCCATACAAAAAGTAAAGGCTAGAACAAGGAAATAGTACATGGGTCAAGTCTCCCACTGTGAGCTGTCAATCACAGCAGGTAACAGCTCAAATTACCCTTAGCACTTTAACAGCTAGGGAAGTTAGGTGTGAAGAGGGATGGGAGATCTGCTAAAGTAGTGCAATTCAGGCTTCACAAAACACTGCAGTTTAGCCATTCTAAAAAGAAGCAGTAGTAAAAAGCACTTTGAAAGTCTGTTCTGTGGTATTTGCACTGTTTGTGTTTTAAGTAGTCATTGAAAGTCATGAAATGTTACTTAAAACTGACTGAAAGACTTATGTATGCATGTAAAAATCAATGCAGTGACAGAAGTTTTAGGAAGAAAGAGGTCTGCGTGGTGTACTTTTTAACAGACAAGCACTGCATTGTGGGATGCCTAGAGGGAGACTAAGCAATCAGAATTACTTCCAGATGCCAGACCCCATGTGGTCAGACTCAGAAATTATGTATAAAAATATTTAAAAAACTGTAAATAGTCCCAGAGTGGTGTTAAAATGTAGGAAACAGCAAACCATGATGAAATAAATATGTTTTTTGAGTCTGTGGGTGTGGTTCTCCTATAAAGTGACAGGCACACTATTTTACGTATAATTCAGTAGCATTAAAGAAATGTTAAATTAAAATGAAAATACGTTAATATATTGAAAGTAAATAATAAAATAAAGCCCCTGCACGATTAGGATAGCTTAAATAGCTTAACATTAGTTATAAATTAAAATAACAGAGGCACACAAGTTCATATTACAGTGAAATAAGTAAAGAAATAACTAAATAACTACACTATGACCATTTGTTATAACCTTTATCTGATACTAGCTGCTTAAATGAAACAGATAAAAATACAAAGTATGCAGAATGTTTTACTCATGGACTAATTTATATGATATGTCAAACTGAAAAAATACCACACTTAGCTTTTTAATATATGTATGATCAGTAGAATTAATTATAACCTTTAAATGTAATAGTTTGGCATGGTTATTTTTTCAGCTTTAAAGGACATGGATACTATTTATTCAAAATAGGAATATTATAAATGCTTAGTTGGTGGTATTACCTAGACTTCATGCAATGACAAGTTATAAGAAAAACATTGGTTTCTTTTGCGACCACATTCTTATATGTAAGTATCAGTGAATATTTCATTTTAAGAACATGCTCTATATAAAATACATTTTATTTAAATAGATCAGCTGTTTCATAGAACTAACGTGGTTGCGGAGAAAAATGGTATTTTACATTCTATGATAAAGGCTGAAACAAAAACAACTAAGAATGTGAATCTCAGTCTTTATCACACAGGTAACTGTCACACTAAATGGTGATAGATAATATCGATATAACATATAAATGATTTCTGATTTTGACATATCTCATTACTGCCTGATATTTTTAAGTGGAAAACTGTATTGAAATATTGTATGTACATGTAGCACCTCACTGAAACATATGTCTCGACTGGCACTCATATCTTTTCCTATATTGAAATGAGAGGGGTAATATTTTTGGTGTTACTATAAGAATATACAGGTTCCTTGATTACCTTAATTGCTGTTTTTGAATATATACTACATAAGGAATGCTCGTCTAGTAATCTGCATTAATCCTCCTAATGATACATGATGTATGGCAGACAAGTGGTCAAAAACTTATAAAATATTGAAAGCAGGGGATGACTAACGACACCTGTTACTATGCTTTTGTACACATTCAAGTAAAGGAACTACAGACATGTCTAATTTACAGCAGTAAAATGTTAACGCTGTTGGAGGAGATCGTAGATATTTTACAATATGAGCAATAACTGCAGCATAGATGAGATCTAAGATACGTACAATAATAGAAAATACTTTTGATTTAAACAAGAGCCACTGCTGCATAAGATCGATACACAATATATGAAAAAGAGGTAAACAAGTACATCAACTCTTCAATATATTAATATACTTCAGACACGGTTTTATTCTAAAAGGAAGAAATAGGCATCATATTTTGAAACATATAATATAAAATGATTTATATAGAATGTATTAAAGAATAAAATGAACTCTTCTTGCATAGATGCTATGCATAACACTGCTTAAAAACAAACTAGTTATAAGTCAATAACTGCATGTAGCTTTGTTGTCTTCACATATAACAATATGTTAAAATAACATTAGTACCGCGTTCAAAATACTATTTAATTTCAAACCTGTTCATAAAATAAGAAAATGTGTTATATTATTCACATTTTAATTATTATAAACTACTTTCTGTAACAAAAAGTGTTAGATGGTGGAGCTGGGAGATGATTCTGTAAAAGTGATTTAGTGGGATTACTTGACTAGCTAGACTATTCAAGGACTGGATGATTTTGTTTTCCCATGACAGGGTTTGAGGGTTGTTTATCTACTAATGCTTCAATCAATGTTTTTTTAATGTTGCTCTACTGGGTGTCTAAGAACTGTATTAACATTGTTAAAAGAACAAAGAATAAGTCATTATCTACATTTAAGCAGCTATATATGTCTTCATTAACATATGAATATGGATATAGACAAAAGTAATAATAATTCAACTACAAATTGTATTTCCAATAATGTAAATGGTCTTAATAATAATTGCAAAAGGGGAAACCTTCAAAGATATTTGAAGATTTGTAAAGCATAAATAGTATTCTTACAAGATGAAACATCTTATGAAAGAAGACATAGATAAAATTAACACCAAGAATTATACAGTACTAGTAAGTTCTATACATAAACAGAAATGAAGGGGAGTAGCAATGCTATGGAGAAGTACCACTTTAATGCTTAAAATTATAAAATCATATCATGACAGTTCAGGAACATTTTCCCTAGTGACCCTATCAATTAATGAAATAATATATACACTAATAAATATCTACTGGATACCAGAACTACGAATCAAGATAGCCAAACAACACTTAGAAGATATTGTTCAACATAATAAAGGCAATATAATCATAGCTGGGGACTTTAATTATATTATAAAGGAAAATTACACAAATGCAAACAATCCACAAAAGAAATCACCACTAACAAAGGTGCTTTCTGACTTAATCAACTCTTTTAATTTAGTTGACATCAATGAATATGCTGAACCAAGCACACTGTTTTTCATGCATTATTCTCACAGGCATGGTACACAGTCAAGAATAGACAGAGTATATGTATCAAAGTACCTAACTACTAAATTAAATAAAGTTAAGACAATTGCATGTCCACTCTCAGATCATAACGCAATAACATTTGAGCTAAATTTAAACTTTAAACAAAGGATTACAGTGACAAGGATACCATTTTATATAACAAATCTTAAAGACTTCAAAGATTTTTATACTAAAGACCTACAAACATTTTTTAGACTTAAACCTCACAAAAGATATATCAGGAATATATATCTGGGATGCATTGAAGGTGTTCTTATATGGGAAGGTGGTAACATGGTATAGAAATAAACAAAAACAATGGAACAAAGAATTGCAAGATTTACAGTTAAACCACAAAAAATACAATGACTTGAAAGAAGATGTAGAAAACAATAGACAACCATTGGTAACACTCCACAAATATTTATTTTAGCGCTTTCATCTTAGCGAATGTCAGACTTCTTCAGAATAAAAAATACATGCAAAACTTCAAATACACATTCCTGCCCTCTCATTGGTCAAATCAACACACACGTCCCCTCCCATGTTCAATGACATAAAAACACAAATTCTTGAAGTCCACATTAAAAATAGGTCGTTTTAGAACCATAAATATAAAAACATACTTTATTGCTACATAATAATATAGATGACTTAAAATTGTATAAAAAATAGGCAGATTTAAGCCTCAATAATGGGTCTAATGACAACATATCATTTAGCCCAGGCAGTTCACACTCATTAGTTTTAATCTGTCACTTTAATTCTTTAAACTCAAGAAAAACATCAGAAGGTCCTCTGTGGTGTCCCAAATCCACATGGTCAATAGCACAAAAGTTAAACATATGCATGGGGTGAACACTAATGTGCTTAAAAAGGGCACTGCTGTAATTTTATGGTTAATATCATAAATATGCTGGTACACTCTCTGTCTGAGTGCCATTTCTGTCTTCCCCACATAAAACCTATCACAGGACTGTTACAATGCCACATAGACCAAACCTTTAGAATAACAATAGTATTTCTTAACCCTCCCCAACATACAGGCAGGTACAGACACACATTAATGCATATATACACAATATTAAATTGTTTACAAAACACTACCCATAGAAAGAGGGGATACATTGAGTTCCAGTCAAAGTAACACATGATGTATGAAACAGGCACTATAACAGCATTAATGATAGGAAATGAGCCTCTCTTCAGATTAACAATTAACACAGCCAACAGCCAGCACTTCCTTGCAATACTACCCGATTGAGGCAACACAAATGGAACATTTACTGCTAAGACTTCTGAAGCTAAGTGCAAGCTTCTCAACCTCTTTGCTCAAGAATTCTGGACAAAGCCAAAAGTAATATAGAGACAAAAGGCCCAAAGTCAGGGGCAATTTTTAATTCAATTAAAAACTTACTAAAGCAACAAGTTTGCATCAATATGCATTTTCTGAGCAACAAAAATTAATTATGTAAGAGATCAATGCAAACCTTACAACACACAGACAGACCAACAAACACATGCACATATACGCACCACACACACATAGCACATGACTAGATGTATACACGTGCGCGCGCGCACACACACACACACACACACACACAGACACACACTAATTTTTAAATACTCTAACTCAGTTAAAAGTTAGTAGAAAAAACAGGTTTTGCATTAATATGCCTTTACGGAGCATGAATTATTTGTGAGCGCAATTAAGTACAATGCAAACCCCCCCCACACACACACACACACACACACACACACACACACACACACACAGACACACACACTTTAATTACTACCTTAATTTGACTAAAATATTAACAGAACAACAAGCTTTGCATCAACATGAAGCAATTATATATGAGTACAAGGCAAACCTGTCATTACATAGGCGTGCGCGCGCGCGTGCACACACACACACACACACACACACACACACACACACACACACACACACACACACACACACACACACACATACACACACAAACATTTTTAAAAATTAAATTAGAAAGTTAATAGAGCACCAGGGTTTGCATCAACGTGTTTTCTGAACAAAAAACAAAAAGACATGAAGCAAAATCAGGATGTTATCCAAACATCAACAAAAATTAACATGTACATTTCTTCTCACCTAGGGCCAAGAAGGTAGCATGGGAAATAGGTCTCCAATGAATAAAAATAAGTGATAACCTTAACCTCAAGGTGTTGCTAACCCATTAATACATCAACTACTACTGTAAAACAACAAAAAGCAATGGCTTAAAAACAGATTTATGCATGTGCAACATGTAAGTACAGCACACACAGACAGACCAACAAAATAGACAGCACTGGTAACCAATAAGAAGCTGCTGAAAGGTACATTCATGCAGTAAATGCATGAATGCAGCTAGTTATTTGAGTATGCACAAATGTTCACAGCAAGCCATAAATATTTCTCTTTTTAAATTGCATAATGAAAAAACTGTGAATATCAGTTACTGTTACATTCAGCAGCAGTACTGACTGCAACAACAGCTTCAAATAAACTGTTGCAAATTTAGATCGACATCCTGGTCAGTACATAGGGTGTCCATCAGATGTGGACACCAGGCAACCACAAGAACTGGCCCTATTATTACCCAACGTTGAAAGTAGTGTCAGGCAGAAGCAGTGCAAGATTTATCTAAGTCTGTATAAATGAAAAGCCAAAGCAGAGAGACAGGTGAAATTCAAACCACCTGCAATCTTTACTAAAATGCAAACAAAGGGCTGGATTGAAAGCAGCATTTTGTGAGTTTCATAAGTGCAATGAAACTTGTCAAAGATGACAGAGAGTACACGTCAGCAACTTAAACTAGACCATAAGGATCAAGACAAAAATACTGAAATGATGGAGAACAGAGTAAGTACTGCTGTAGTGCTACAGAAGTTTTATGACTATTTCTGAACTAAAAAGAAATGCAATGCACAATTGTAGCTGTTTTTGCCAATTAATGTATGTAAAGAACAGGGTTGTTGCCCATTTTCAGTGGAGGCTTGGGGAGAGAACCTCCAACCACTAAATAATAATGACATCATCAAAACGTATATGAATAGATATCAGTGCAATTTAATCTTGGCAAAAAAATAAAAAGTGTAGTGTAGGCACACAGCTTTGGTATGGACTGTAATTGGGCAATAACAAATAATTCATTTTAAACATTGCCTAGGAATAAATCATACATAGTATAGAACTATTTTGGTATGTACAATAGGTGTATGATGTGCTACAGTAATGTATAAAATTAGAACTGATGAAGAAAGTTATAAGAGAGAACAGGGAAGTCAAGGCAGAGAATGAAAGAGTTATAAAGGTAGGGAGTATGGGCAAAGTGAAATAAGAAGAAAGAGGGGAGTAGGTCGTAGGGATGAGAGAGGGAAAGCCAGATTACAGTATGAAATTAGAATAAGGGGGGTGGGTGGAAGGAGGAGTAAGTGATAATGGGGGGAATGTATTTAGTTTTTTTTTTTTATAAAGCCTGATGTAGTGGAGGAATAGTGCCATGCACTAGATAGAAATTTTTTCAGAGTGGCTTTGAATGATTGGAGGGAATAGGCTGACCTAGATATGGGAAGACAGTTCCATGATTTAATAACAGAGTAGGACTATAACTTGTATCCAGTGGACTTTGTCAGTTTATGTACAGTAAGAAGTTTTTAGTCATTGGATCATAGTGGTTGATTAGGGGCATAGATGTATAGAGTTGCATTTAGTGCAGGACAGCTGGATTGGTAATGTATGATTTTGTAACTGGAAAGTAGCTGTATGTATGTTACATGTTGGGGTAGCTCTAACCAACTGAGACTGTGTACTGCCATGCAATGATGGGTTTGATAAGGAGTATTTGCTGCAAATTTAGCAACTTTCTTATAACATTGTTTAAGTTTTGCTTTTAGTGTAATCTGGAGGTTTGTGAGGATGGGACCACCTTACAGAATTGAATATGAGAAACTGCTCTTCTCTGAGTTTCATAGTTTGTTGTACCATAAACGTTATACTGTATTAATCGTTTTGTAATGCAGCAATTATTTCTTTTTTCAGTAAGCAGTTGCCCAATCTGTCTTCAGTTAAAAAAAAAAGAATACTTATCCACTGCTAGTGTCAGCTTAGTCAACACAATGGTTCCCCTCATCATCTATATTATTTGCTTTTATTTCTTTATTTTTTTGAATCTGTTGTTTGTCCAAGTAAATGTGTCTACTGCACATGATCGAAATTTCATTTGACTGAAATTCATTTTGCTGAGGCCGTAATATCGAAATTTCAAAATACTGACAACTCATTTGACTGAAACCTTAACAATACTAAATTTCAACATAGTAGTGGCAGCGTGTAGACTGCTGTAAGGTAAGTAATAGGTATATGCCCTTTTCCCCACTGTAGTGCGATCATGCAGCTAGCATATATAGTTAGGGGTTAGGGGTGTGTGGGCGGAGTGTAGCTCCCCACCTAGTTTGGTTTTATATTGTCCAGTTTCTGTTAAGAGGGTACGTAAGTAGTTTTTAAGTTCTGGAAAGGGTTAGTCATTGGTGCTGTAAGTGTGCATGTCTATAATTTACAATTTAGTATGTTGAAATTTAGCATTGTTAAGGTTTCAGTCTTATGAGTTTCAGTCAAGTGAGTTGTCAGTATTTTGAAATTTCGATATTATGGTCTCAGTCAAATGAATTTCATTCGAGTGAAATTTCAATCATGGGTAGTGGACCCAAGCAAAAATAACACTTACAAATGAGTCAGTCTCATCACCAGTTTGTTGCGAACTTACCTTTAACGTACATCATACAGTCAGGTGAAACAAATGTATTGATCTGGGAGCTTTGATAAATACATCCTTACTTGCTACTTTATTACTAAAACCTTGCTAACACAAATATTCATGAAACATTTATATGTACTTTACACACATATAACACAGGTGGTTTGAAAGGTTTCCGTACAGTGCACTGTTTATTCTGTGACCTTGTTTTCATCTGGTTACTGCATTTCACTATTCTATGCACTTGATATTTAATGCATTAGTCTGAGATCTGAATGGGAAGTGTATGTTGTGACCTCCAATACATGCATGGTTAAAAAAGATAAAAAAATAAACATTAATATTAGCAGAGCTTGGATGTAGGATGCTTCTAAATGGGTAAATGTATTAGTCATATTTTAACAAAATAGAAGAGTTTAGGGAAGTCAAACAAGAGCCTTCTGAAACAGAAAATGGACAGAGGATGTAGGCTTGAGATCTTTGAATTTAGAAATAGTATGGGATAGTTGAGGATATATATTTGCTCAGTAAAAAAAATCACACTGAAGCAAGTAGTATTGGAAAACATCTTTATTAAGAGGTTTGTTGATAGATGTGATATTCACTGAAAAAAATCAGGTGAGGCGTCACTAAATACCTTGGAAAAATATTGGAAAAATGTAGCAGCAAAAGTATAGTTCCATTACCAATCCTCATATATTCTACACAACTCTCGGCTCAATTTCAGTTCTATATAAATATGATTATACTTTGCTTTGACTTTAACATTTCTTAAAAAGTCATTTATTTTTTAAATGTTCTTTTCTTTCTCAGCCCAAACTGTCTGTTAAGCATATGTCTCCTGTGAACACCAACTGGGGGTCTATAGTATGTTACCGAAATGTCAAAACAGCTAATGTCATTTCAGTGACACATAACAGCAAAATACCACTAATGGGAACAACCAGGTCACCGATTTTTGTCCTAGGGAAAAGAAAAATCAGTAAACCAACCAGACATGACACACCGTCTAAATTATTCCCCCCTAACTAAATATACCAACTCTGAGATCGCACTACTGTGGGGTAAAGGGCAATTTCACTGTGACGGCCAAGCGTTTTTTTTCCCTAGGAAAAAAATCGGTGACATGGCCATTTGCGTTAGAGGCATTTTGCTGTTTATGTGTCGCTGAAATGGCATTTGCTGTTTTGCCATTTCAGCAAGATAATGTAGACCCCATTATCCTCCATGGGGGGACACCAAGTTTCCTAGTTCCAGGAAGCCTTCATGCAGACAGACTTAATGCTTTTTTTTCCTAGTAACATCTCTATCCTTTCCCTCAGTAGCTTCCAGCTACTCCTTTCAGTATGGGTGTGCTTATTCTTGTACTTACCTAGTAAAGACTTACACACAAACAGGACTTAGGATTGCCAAGCACACATCTCCAGCATATATACTGGGTCTATATTATAAGATCGATGGTTGAAAACATCGAACAACATATGGTCGACACCATATGGTCGATCTCTTCAAACATGGACCTTATAAAAAGACAAAGACAAAAAAAGAAAAAAGTACCCTAATGGGCACCCTCCGCTACTTAAATATACCAACTCCGAGACCAAACTACATTGCAGTAAACGGAAATCTCCCCTTACCTAGATTTCCATTTACACGCTCAAGATTCTGAGCGTTCGATATTCTCGTGTCGACAATGTCTTATTTAACATTGTCGACTTTCGAGAATATAATATATACCCTATATGCTGCCATGGCATGTGACATTCTCTCCAGGATGCTCTGGCATTTTAGTTGGCTGTACCACGTCCTTCCTGCCAAACAACAAAGGCATCTCTTTCCCACATTCCTAATCAGCTCTGCCAGCACTCAGGTGCTAACTTATCCTGGGTCATAGGGTCACAGTTTGGATGTCATTCCGTTGTGCCACAGAGCTAATTAATTATCCTTTGTCCCCTATCTACTATACAAACACTCACCAAAAAAAAAGAACACATGTTTTTGTACAATCTAAAATGATTTGCTGATCACTGATATGATATTTCTAAAAAATATATACATAATACTACAGTTTGCTTTATTAAAGTGTACCAGATTATGTGAGCTGGTGGTGCACTTCCTGTGTCTTTTCCCTTTCTTCCACTGAAGATGACCATGGAATTATTATAAGTTAGGGAGATGGGGATGGAGACCCCCACATGGAGGTATAGGTGGGGAGGCAGGTTGCACCACTGCAAAAATCATTTGTCCTGGTTTTTTTTCTGAGTTTTGCTGGTTTAGATAAAATGAGTTTAGATAAGATGAGTTTTGATACACTGAATTTTATATAAAATGCCATACGCCCACATATATAGAGATACCCCCCCCACACACACACACACACACACACACACACACACACACACATATGTATGTATGTATGTGTGTGTATATGTGTGTGCAGTAGCATTAAGTGACTGCTGGCTAACACCTATTGATGCACAAAACAATGAATGGAAATAAGAACAGAAACACAAACCTGTCCCCTCCAGGACCCATGGTAAAGACCATGTCAGAAACACAAACCTGTCCCCTCCAGGCCCCATGGTAAAGACCATGTCAGAAACACAAACCTGTCCCCTCCATGCCCCATGGTAAAGACCATGTCAGAAACACAAACCTGTCCCCTCCAGGACCCATGGTAAAGACCATGTCAGAAACACAAACCTGTCCCCTCCAGGACCCATGGTAGAGACCATGTCAGAAACACAAACCTGTCCCCTCCAGGCCCCATGGTAAAGACCATGTCAGAAACACAAACCTGTCCCCTCCAGGACCCATGGTAATGTCAGAAACACAAACCTGTCCCCTCCAGGCCCCATGGTAAAGACCATGTCAGAAACACAAACCTGTCCCCTCCAGGCCCCATGGTAAAGACCATGTCAGAAACACAAACCTGTCCCCTCCAGGACCCATGGTAAAGACCATGTCAGAAACACAAACCTGTCCCCTCCAGGCCCCATGGTAAAGACCATGTCAGAAACACAAACCTGTCCCCTCCAGGCCCCATGGTAAAGACCATGTCAGAAACACAAACCTGTCCCCTCCAGGCCCCATGGTAAAGACCATGTCAGAAACACAAACCTATCCACTCCAGGACCCATGGTAGAGACCATGTCAGAAACACAAACCTGTCCCCTCCAGGACCCATGGTAGAGACCATGTCAGAAACACAAACCTGTCCCCTCCAGGACCCATGGTAGAGACCATGTCAGAAACACAAACCTGTCCCTTCCAGGCCCCATGGTAAAGACCATGTCAGAATTTTGATGCTTTGTGTTTCAGTAGATTTTGACCAATACTGTGAATGCTGACCAAACCCACATTCAGAATTTGCTTATTGAATCATATATATATTTATTTGTCTATAATACCAAACATAATGTAGAGAGAGACTGAGAAAGACAGAGAGAGACAGATTTTATTCCCTCAAATTGAAGTGGATCAAACTTTGTCTTGTACAATAGTCCGAGGTGACGTGTAAGAAGCAAAATAAAATAAATCCAAACTTCATATTTTGCAAAATATGATTTTTTAATAAGGAATCATACATTTCAGGTTGTTCAGGTTCTCAGTGATACAGAAGAAAGCATTGTATTTTGTATTGGGTCACATAAGTGAGATATGAAGAAAGACAATGACCTCTCCAGAGTGACTTGAAATGACCTTTAGAATTAATTGGGTACTGAATATGCTTATCTGTTTGTTGTAGATGTATGCTGGCCAGAAATGACCACTTATTTTTAACCATTACATATGTACTTTTTTCCATGTTCTTCAAAACCTCAAAATACCACATATATCTGCATCAAAAACAACAACATCAAATATTTATTCAAGTAAGTATTTTTCTACGTCTTAGAGAATTTTAACTTTTTTTCCCAGCAATTATGTTCTTCAGTTTGAAGCCAGCAATATAGTTGGTCAGACAGCTCTCATTTCCCTCACTTATATCTGAAAACATTCTAGAAAAAAGCAGTTCTAGTAGTGGGACCTGTGGAATATTATTAACTAACATCAGGAAGGATAGTTAAACCCCACCCCCAACACCCTCTTTGCACCATGCTGATCAACCAGTGCTTTAGTCCTTGCGCTACCTATGGATTGACATTTAATGCACCTGGCGATTATTCCTCCATGCAGAGTAGCACCAAAGGCTTTAGCAAGCCAACATCTTACATTGCCTTCCTTGAGGCTGGAAGGAAATTCTGAATATGGGTCAATGGCCAGGCTTGTAATGGTGTGCAGACTTATTACCTAGTGCTTACCTATGAACATAAGCAACATGTGCTGTAAGCCTACTCTAAGTGTTACTGTTGCCTCCTAAAAGAATGCCGTGAGATTCAACTGGAAAGCTCTCCCCCTATCAAAACCATATAGTCTCATAGCTAACAGAAGTAGGTCCACAGTTACATTTGGAGTAAATTCAGGTATGGTTTTACCATTATTTTACATTTTTCATAAAACACTGGTCAGGCTGATAGTTCAAAATAGTTTTAGTTTGATGTGACCACCCCACTTTGTGAATTTGTACCACTACAAACTATATTCTAGTGACAAAGAAAAGTGACATGTTTGTGTACAAATATTTTATTAATTCAATTGTTTTTTCATTGATTCTGTACAGGAAACTACCACTCACCCTATGTAAGACTGACACACTATCAGTTAAAAAAAACTATTGCCTAATCAAAACAGATCAAGAATGTTTTTCCCTTAAAGCCGACCTAAAAAAGCATTTTGCTGGAGAAAAGCACATCTGCATTACTGTGTGGGGAAAACAAGCTTCCAATACCCCCAAAGTTATGTATATTAATTAAATGTTTGTAAAACAGAAAAGAAAGGAGAAACTCTGCACTGAAGCTCACATGAAGAGCAATACCAAATGGGCTAAGTATCTGGCCTTTGATCTTAACCATTTTGTGGGGCATTTTTACACTCAGCCAACAGATTATTAATCATCTGTAGAAAAACTGAAAGTGCAAGGTATGTTGTGATGGCTATGAGGTGTTGCATGGTCTTCTTTGAGACAAATGAAATATCTTACACTGTAGATTTATGAAACAAGATTTATTGTAAGAGGAACAGCCATGAGTCACAAACCCCATTCCCTAATCCTACACTACAAGTTATTTCATTCATCGTACAGTCAGCCATCCCCACATAACCTATTTATCAGCCATTTCTGTACTTTATGTCAGCGTATGCATGATAATGTGGAACAATTTATTTCAGTAGCAGTAACTTTAATGCAAATTAACCAAAAGATCTACATAATTTGCTGATGGCAAATGCTGGATGCAAACATTTTGATGTGAGCAGCTGAAACAATAGCATCATGGCAGATTCATTGCTATCCATTAAGACAATCAACACAACCAGTGAAAATAGACAACTGATAACCTGTCATACCAGTTGATTGTGACACTGTTTTGCCACAATCTTTAAAGCAGAAATTCCAATTAGTTCATTAATTCAATTTTAATATCCACTTTAGCCTATTCAGGTGTGTGTGTGTGTGTGTGTGTGTGTGTGTGTGTGTGTGTGTGTGTGTGTGTGTGTGTGTGTGTGTTATCTTCTGGTTTGAAATTAGAATTCATCCTAATATCATATAATCAAAGTCTATTACTAATGAAGCTCCAACATATGATCATTATAACAGGCACACACTGTAATGTAAGAGTTCTGATTCATTCTTTCACTTAATTCATTTTCTGATACCTGCTTTATCTCATTCAGGTTACTAGGTTGTTTTGCAATTTAGCAAGGCACATTTAATGTTTAAGTAGTCAACTGCATAATGTCCAACATATTCTCTTGTATCCAAACGCAAGAAATTTCCTGCTAGAATACATCATGCATCACTCTAGCAGTAATCAGAACCAAATTAGATTTATATGATATAATGCAGTAATGCTTACACAAATAAGCATTTTTGTAGAGAAGAAACCCCCCTGCCCCCCACATAGGGGTTTTCATCCTCCAACACTACCTTATTACCTTCACTCAAAAATGACTGCCATTTAAAGCCAGCTCAGGTAGCACAGAATGACAGATCACTGATTACAGCCCATGCAACCCAAGTATGACTGGTGACTAGGGCATCATACAGAAACAGCAAAGAAGGGTGGGAGTGAGGGACCAGTGTCATCCCACCCAGCCTGGGCCTAAATCAACTCCAATTCACCACCCAGGTGACACTTAACAGGAGCACTGGATGCTGCAAACATTTGTACAGCTTGTAGTGTCATGGGGAATAACTATGAAAGGTTGAGAATTCAGCATGCAGAGTCACATTCCCTGCAACTAGCAACACACAGCAATAGTCATGGAGTTGTTGAGAGGCAGGTGGAGCTCCACCATGTGTGGGAAGGCTGCTCTGTAAGACCAGAAAGTCTGCCCACTCTCTAACACCTGAATCTCATTTCTTTGTAATGAATGAGCTGATAGGGCTACAGAGACAGGGACAGGGACAAATGGGCTGTATGACTATCACCTAGCCCATAGATGTCCAGATTCTACCTTGTAGAACATATGGGCCTTATGACTATCACCTAGCCCAGGGATGTCCAGATCCTACCTTGTAGAATATATGGGCCTTATGACTATCACCTAGCCCAGGGATGTCCAGATCCTACCTTGTAGAATATATGGGCCTTATGACTATCACCTAGCCCAGGGATGTCCAGATCCTACCTTGTAGAATATATGGGCCTTATGACTATCACCTAGCCCATAGATGTCCAGATTCTACCTTGTAGAACATATGGGCCTTATGACTATCACCTATCCCAGAGATGTCCAGATCTTACCTTGCAGAACATATGGGCCTTAGGACTATCACCTAGCCCAGGGATGTCCAGATCCTACCTTGTAGAATATATGGGCCTTATGACTATCACCTAGCCCATAGATGTCCAGATTCTACCTTGTAGAACATATGGGCCTTATGACTATCACCTATCCCAGAGATGTCCAGATCTTACCTTGTAGAATATATGGGCCTTATGACTATCACCTATCCCAGAGATGTCCAGATCTTACCTTGTAGAACATATGGGTCTTATGACTATCACCTAGCCCAGGGATGTCCAGATCCTACCTTGTAGAACATATGGGCCTTATGACTATCACCTAGCCCAGGGATGTCCAGATCCTACCTTGTAGAACATATGGGCCTTATGACTATCACCTAGCCCATAGATGTCCAGATTCTACCTTGTAGAACATATGGGCCTTATGACTATCACCTATCCCAGAGATGTCCAGATCTTACCTTGCAGAACATATGGGCCTTAGGACTATCACCTATCCCAGAGACGTCCAGATCCTACCTTGTAGAACATATGGGTCTTATGACTATCACCTAGCCCAGGGATGTCCAGATCCTACCTTGTAGAACATACGGGCCAAATGAGTGAAGTTAGAGGAGCCAGCATGCAAGGTCTCGCAGAGAACAAAAAAGTTACAGATATTTACCAAAGGAAAAATAAAAAATAGTTATTAGTTTACTGACATCCTAAGATCTTGGAGAAATAATAACAATGCAACATAGAACAAGACATTTCATGATGAAATGAAATAAGCATAGCTATAGAAATTAGCAAAATGCATCCCTACCATACCCAATTAAACAACAGAAACAGCTACCCACCTTAAATAGCTGAAGGGAATTCCTACTAAGAATCTGTTGAATAACATGATGTATATGAAATACAGAAAAATAAAAGGTACACCCTATGTTATAATTTGAAATGATATCTCAGTTAAATAATACAGAATTGCAGTACATTATTACTAAAGCTCTGTTATGTGCTTAATGTTTCAGCAACCTGCTATAATGCAGCATTTCCAGTATGTTTATTTATTTATTTTCCAGCACTCATTTTATCCTTTTCACATTCATGGGTTTTCAACAATTTTTACAAGCAGTAACTATTAGCAATATGTTAAATAACTTGCCTGAAAGAAAAATACAAAATACAGAAGATAAAAAAGAATTGTCCTAGTTTCTTGTACCTTTACTTTGCTAGACTAATGGTACACATCATGATTTATCTGTCCACTTGTCTAAACCACAATTTAAGTGTTTTGATTGATCTAGTATAGACTGTATTATATATATATATATATATATATATATATATATTTTTTTTTTTTTTTTTTTTTTTTTTTTTTTACTATTTCTGCGCATCTGCAAATTCTATTGTGCAGTGGAGTTTTTCTCTCTGGATTACAACAGAGTTAGGCTCTGCTGGTGAGAATGTAGTAACAATGACATCAAGAAATAATTAAAGGATCGTTTTGCATTCCAAAGCAAATGAGCTGAAACATTATGATATTAAAGAGTAATTTACTTATATCCCATGATACTTTATCAAGGAATATATGTAAGTTTTTTTTTTCACAAATGGTACACTGTTTTATTAGGATCCTTATGGTTTGGTCTTATACTTGCTACAGAACATTTTTGCTTTTTGATTGCACAAATGAACTGTTAATGAATGTTTTGACCAGCTGAAGTAGAAAACAACTGCAGTGCTCAAGACACTTCACCTTTATCAGTTCTTCAAAGATTTGTAGGATCTTTAGCCTGCAATGTTATAGTATAAGGATAAAGCCCTGAACATTTGAATTTTATTAGTTGCTCCGGTGCCTGATGGCACAGGCAGGGGGGAATGGGTTTGCATGTGGACATACCTCACAGGTGAACCCTGATGAAGGCCAAGGATGCAAAAGGGCATTGTCTTCAGGATGCAAGGCTGTACTGGGCTTCTGATAGGTGGGACAATATGCCAGCAAGATTACTTTGTGCCTTTCCCTCAGATATCCTCTTGTGCATGCAAGAAGGTGGGAACATGGGTTCATAAACAAAAAATACTCACCTACAGCAGTAAGATGCTTCCTACCTGAACAGATTCACCAGCCATGAAAACAGGTCAGAGAAGTCAGGGAGAGACTCAGTAGGCCCAGCAAATAAAGACAGGTCCCTGGGAGCAGCTGAAGGCCAGCTGTGAGGAAAAAAAGTTTTTCAAGATCTTCCACTCACCACAGCTTACTAAAGTGCTCCCACCTTCTGCCATTAGTCTTATAATGTGCTTTTATTCTAAGCAGTGTTACTTTGCATAGCAAGTTAAATAGTCTCATATCCTGTCTCAAACACCGTCTCGATCTGTTTATCAAAATGTTTGTAGGTGTGTGTGTGTGTGTGTGTGTGTGTGTGTGTGTGTGTGTGTGTGTGTGTGTGTGTGTGTGTGTGTGTGTGTTTTATTCTAGTTTTTTCACACATGCTGAAGACATGAAGACATGCATTTTTGTATGTTTATGTGCAGTGACTGAATGGATGTATATTTGTACTTGTGTACCTGTGTGCATGTCCTGTGAAGGACTAGCCTCACTTCCAGAATCCATTTTTAGTCTTAACCTGATTGCCATGATAAGTCACTAATTCTAGTACAACACTGAAATGGATAAAGTATGAAAGATAAAAAAAATAAACAACTGGTTTGCATTGTTCACTAGTAAAAGAGCATCCTTACCTTTTTTTATTGTGCAGCTGCATCACTGTTTCTTCACAGGCACACATTTAGTATTTGGGAGCTTCATCATGCTTAAATGTGACATTTTTACTTAGTGGACTTTTTTTGTTCTAGTGGAATCTGTTCAGTTATTAATGTTCTTTCCCATAATATTTTATAAAAGAAAGGGTTTGATTGTGGTAGAAAAAAATATTTGAAATACCAAGAGCATCATTAAGCAAAGTATAACTTATTGTTTATCGTAGATTTGATCCAAATGTGAGTAATGAAATTAGTGAACAGTGATAAAAGGAACGTATGACCAGCAAGTATTTACCTGCAATGGGTACTAGCCTTGTGGTATAGTGGATAAAGTCCTGACTATGCTCCAGGTGACCTGTGGTGAGCTAGGGCTAATGGTGCAGGCAGGACCAGGTAGGGAATATGAGAGTGAGTGGCTACTGCTGACCATCATGGGGGGGGAGGAAAAGAGGAAGCACCAACCTAAAGCACTGGCAACATTTACAAAAGTATGTCTGTTTAACCTACACTAAATGGGTCTAGTGGTGCTCGCTCTGTAAGTAATGTGTTGCTTTCCAGGCAACACCGTAGGCATAATGTACATCAGACTCATCTGAAGAGCTATAGTGAAGCTCACAGTGCCACTACAGGGAGAGGAGCTAGGGAACTAATCCCTTTAACTCACTGACTGACCTGCTGACTAGCATCTAATCACACCTTTAATGGAGGGATGGGAGCTGGTGAGCTCATAACAGGGAATGACTGGACCTTATGGCTACTGCTCCAGTAGTCAAGGGCCAGCCTCCATCCCAGGGTATAGGACTTACAACCTGTCTGGAAATAGGAAGATGTTTGATCCAGCAGTCATGGGCCCAGCCTCCATCCCAGGGTATAGGACTTATAACCTGTCTGGAAATAGGAAGATGGTCGATACAGTAGTGATGGGCCCAGCCTCCATCCTAATGTACAGGACTCACAACCTGTTTCGAAATAGGAAGATGTTTGATCCAGCAGTCATGGGTCCAGCCTCCATCCCAAGGTATAGGACTCACAACCTGTCTGGAAATAGGAAGCTGTTTAATCCTTGGGTAGGGGCTGCTGACCTCCCCATGGGACTTTTTCTCATCCCTCAGAAGGAGGAATGAATGGGTCACTTGAATGAAGGTAAAGGAATCACAATGTAAGTCAAAAGGATGGTGGAGATTAAGTGCAACATGATGTGGACAGGAAATCTTCTAAATGTGAAAAATTATGTTTGGCTGCACAAGAATATTATCGCTCTACAATCACTAGCCAATTGTTCAGTACACAAGTTGCTGTGGTAATTTTATAAGAATTTTCAACTTGCACTGAGACTGGAACAAAGCTAACTGATTCTGATTTCTGTCTCTTGATTTGTGATATTCAACTAAAGTTTCTCTGGTCCGTGCCAAACAAAAAACAAACAAAAAAAACATGTCAGTCATACTGCATCTTTGTTTTGTAATTTAGATATGTTAAGTGTTTCACAGGTGCAACTTAAGTAAATATGGCTTGGTATAATGCAAATGTCACACTTTAAATCAAAACGATTGATAATTATTTCAATATAGAAAGAAAGTAGGCTCAGTATATAGGTATCACCCTTAAAGACTACAATACAAAATAACTACAATATGCCAGATTAAAAATATATACTTTTATTGTGTACTGCAGAGTTTTAACTTGAGCATGAATAGTGATGCTGGCATGTGTTGTACAGTTTTAAGAAAACTGATTCTCAACTCATGCAGAACTAATGTATCTGAATATAGCCCAAAGTATTTCAATGTATCTTGCTGATGCCATGTTAGCAATATGAACAACTGGAGAAACTATTAAGAGTTTTGATTTGTATCTATACATTGATAAGTAGTGAAAAGAAAAAAAATATTTTATTTAGCACTAAAAGCTTGAAATACAGCATTTTTAGAACTGATGTTGCATTTTATTTTGTTTTCCTTGAAGCACTTTGTCCTTATTTTTTCTCCTTAGCAATCTGAAGAATGGCAATGTCAAATAACCGGAAGCCACTGATCTGTTGTAAGGCAAAGGAAGGAATACACACTCCCTCTTTCTTAGATCTAAGGCTTATTCTGTTCCATAAAGATAAGGCTGTGCTGTATCTTCAGTTACAGTTCAGTCAAGTATGAACACAGCGCACCTTTGAACCATTGTTAGCACAGTGCATAAACCTCTCCAATACACTTTAACTTTTACATGTACCTTGGCAATCAATAAACGAATCAATAGCCAGTGACATTCTAGATTACACAGAGGGTTTTAAAGGGCATAAACGTAGTTTTCAGTATGCTGCATAACTTAAAAGATTGACGCAGCCATTTATCATCTAGATGGCATGCAGTGAAAATGAGAGAGGGCAGACACATAACTGGGACTGCCAGAAACCACTGTACTAAGCAGAAGATGGCCAGTATCTGATTCAACCAGCATACTGACAAACCACAACCAAGTGGTATATGAGATTAGACAGACTTCAGAATTAGAAAAGTGCAAATATTTTTATAAAAATAAAAAAAGTAACGGAAATGTGCCAGCAGTGGAGGGGTTAATAGTCATAATTCAATGCAGGTACATCGAATTTGGTGTGGCTTGTGTCTGTATTTGTTTCCACTTCTGCAAACGTATTTGATTTTCGATGTAGTATATTTGATAAAACAGTAATAAAAATGTTATTCACACGTCTGATATTACGTCACATACAGGCGGTGGCAAAAGAGAGGAACATGTACATGTTGTTATCTTTCCATATGTCTGTCTGCGTCGTGTAGTTCAGCTTCATTCCTACTACCAGAAATGCATTTCTACTGAAAGTGGAGATATTTTTGGTTTTATATGCAAAGATTCTTTTCCAAGAGCTTTGATGAAGAAACTATGAGAAAATTCATTTTATTCCTTCTCCAAGTAACGAATACCTCGGATGCAAGAAAAATAAATATTTAATTCTATTCTACTGTGACCCTGCAAAATGATACTTAGGCACTTCCACTGAAAAATAATACCTTGCTGCCTCTGCTTTTGACCATTCTAGTTTTAAAGTTAAACGTTTACTTTTTGGTCACAATGTTGACACTTTCTAAATGTAAATCGATACAAATGTAAGTGCTACTTTCATTGCCAGCTTTTCTCACACATGCATAATGAGTTAGCAGCTAACAAAGCCAACATAGATGGAAAACAAAAAACCCATCTCCTTAACAGAGGCAAATCTTTTCCTTTGAGTTTTCATAAACTGCATCTTCAGTAAAAATAGTAACCAATCCCAGCATTAGTTCGTGTCCCCAGTGGTGGAATTCCCGAGCTGAGTTTGTGACATCTTGGCAATGCCATTTATCCAACATTAAACGAAACAGTCAGCCTGGAGCACAGAATCTTTGATGTATTTAAAGCTGGACAGGGCATTTGTACCAGCAGTATTGCCCATGCTTCCACAAAGAAATTCAGGCCACACTCCAATGTTTTGGAAATGTCAAGAATAATCAGAAGATTTACTCAATCCCTGAAGGACATGGAAACTCATTAGAAGGCCACAGTTTATAGGATGGGATATGCTATCTGCAATGCTCTCCCCTGTTTTGGATGGTAAGGTGCAAGCTCCCAAGTTTGATCCTTCACTTGATTTATCCACTGAAAAATGTAACAAAATGCCACTAATTATGACGATGATGCAGTGATGCACAGCAGGGCTTACTACAGGCCAGATTCATGAATTCCTACACTAAGTGTACATAATCTGCATTCAAGAACATCCCTACCACATTTTATGTGTCTTCTATTCATGCAGAAAGATTATACTAAGGATACATGTAAAATAAACTATGTGGTAAAATGTATGTATGCCCTTGGTATTTAAGACTGCAATAAAATCAGTAGGAAAACTAAAATTAGGAGAAAGAAGGTGGAAGTTCTACTTGTGTTGTCTGTTCACTCAGAATGGTGTACATTTAGGGTATACTAAGTGTTTACATTCATGAATCTATCATTTCCCCTCTTTATTTGTTACAGCATATAGACGTAGAAAAAGATGCTGAATGTAAACCACACAGAAAGGTGTTTCAGTTGTTTCATAATCAACAACAAAGTACCAGACCACTATAACTCTGACACTGAAAGGAGACTGAATGTTGCATCTAAAACAGTGTTTGCAAAGATACTCTGCATAATACTAATGGAAAACTAAAATACAAACAATACAAATTGAATGGAGCTAAATGCAGAAAGTCAAAGCAGTCACAGTCACAGTTAATAAAACAGTGAAACAAAGCAAAAACAGACTGAAGAAGCACAGGCCACCAACCAAATTTAACACAAAGCTCTCAAGAAATACCCTTCATCAGTGTGAGATACAGAAGTGTTAAACAATTTCATTAAATAGTATAATTAAAAATCACATGACACAGCCTTCCAGAATAACAATTAGTAAACATCAAATTAATTAATTGTTGACTAGCAATATTCTAATTAAAATGTAAAATATTATGTTTGAAAAAAATAAAGTAAAAATACAAAGAATAAATATCAATATGTAAAACAATTATTTTAGTGACTTCTCTTTAAGCTTTAAAACAGGATTTAGACTCACAGCAGCATTAATGCCAGTTTCAATATCAGCCTGTAGGCGAACTATACCTTCATATTCCTTTACCTCTAATAAATTATTAATGTCACCACCTCTTATATTCCTATAAATTACTTCTATGACTCTATACCTAAATTCATTTTCTAAACCACATTCCATCACATGCTTTGCTAGAGCATTAGTATTAATGCTTCTTCGTATATCAGAACAATGTTCAATAATTCTATATTTTAATCTTCTATTACTCTTGCCAAGATAAAATGTATCACCTTTTTTTACATGTGGCAAGGTATACAAATATTCAAAGTAATATATGTTGCAAAATTCTTAAAAGTAAGCCATTGTTTAGTTACGGGGTGAATGATGTCAATTTAGTTGATATATACTTACAACTAGAGCAGTTATAACAGAGAAATGTACATTTTTTCTTAGAAATGAATTTATTATTATTATTATTATTATTATTATTATTATTATTATTATTATTATTATTATTATTATTCATAAAGATTTGCACCATCCACCAATGAGACTGATAGTGTCTGGCCAAGGCTGGATTACTGAGTCTATTTCTTCATACCTACAGTCCATCCTAAGTAAATATTTGAAAGATGTTAGAATTTATATTTGAGAAACAAGTGACTTTTTAGATAAGTTAAATGAATGGTATAGTAATGAATCATAGGTTTGTACTAAGCTAACTGCCCTTGCAAGCCATTTTAAGCCTAGCCAATTGTCCCTTGTGAGACTTAAACCCTGCACCTTGTGTTTGCAAGGCAAACACCTTAACCATTAGGCCACCCTCCCTTAAACAGCTACTTCTTTTTTGTAACATTAGATATCAAATCACTTTTTACTGTAATTCCAAATAGTTATGTTGTTGATGCCATAAGAGATTTTTATGTGAGCATAGTGGTTTAAATGGGAGGGAAATGTAAACCACATGTGAGTTAATGGAGTTAGTATTAGTTAACAACATCTTTTGGATTGATAATAGCTTGTACCATCAGACCTCGGGGGTGGTTATGGGCACCGCTGCAGCAAACACTTATGCAAATATTGTGTTAAATCAATGGGAAGAACAATTTGTCTACAATAGCCCTTCAATAGTTAGATCTCATGTCTCCTAATTTAAGCATTTTGTGGATGACATTTTTCTTATTTGGGAAGGTAATCAAGATCATTTGCTTGAATTTGTTGACTTCCTGAACAATACAACTTGTTTTCTAAAATTTTCTTTGAGTTTTTCTCAAAATGAAATATGTTTTTCTTGGATGTTAAGTTAACAAAAGATGGCAATGTCATTAACATTAGTATTTTTAGGAAGGAGGTTAGTGCAGATAGATATTTACATATAAAAGCATGCATGCCAATCATGTATTTAAAGGTGTTGCTAAGAGTCAAATGTTAATAGTTAGCAGATTGAATACTGACTATGGTGTTTGCAATGCACAAATGAATGTTATGATACAAGACTTCCATCTGATGGGTTATGATAGTGAATTTTTGAATAATCTTAGATCTGAGGTTATAAGTGAAAGAAATAATCTGGCCAAACCATACTTTATAAACAATGGTGTTACCCCTGTTTGTGGTAAAAGAAATAGTCTATTACAATACATTACTACCTTAAACAAAAGAACTAATGCTGTTAAAAAAATTATTTCTAGTAATTTTTGCATTTTAGATGCACTGTCAGAACTTAAGGATGTCATTGCTAATAGGCCTGGATTTGCATATAAGAACTGATCACATCTTAAACAATGTTTATGTTATAAAGATATAAATACAACTCACACTGATGAAGGGTATTTCCTGAAAGCTTTGTGTTTAATAAATTTGATGGTCTGCATTTCTTTAGTCCATTTGTGCTTTGTTTCAAAGAGTCACATCACATTAGCTTTTCATAAAAGGAACATGATACCAAACAAGAAAAAGTTTGTGAATAATTCATCAGGTATTCTAAGTTATTTCTAGAAAGTTTTTTGTATCGAATAAGTTTGGCTACCCTTCTTCCTTAAAACCACAAGTCCCCAGTCTCATGTCACCTACCTTGAACTAGGATATGCTTGTAGGAATGACTGGAAATTTCCAGTTCAACCTTACAAGGCTCTGTGATTCTACCATCTAAATGGATGTGTCTGATGAAAAGCACACAGTTATACTATTGAACTATGCCATGGGCATATAACATCTGCATCCAATAAAATAAAGGCTTCAAAAAGCAAGGTTTTATATAGTTACTATGGCATTGCAATATACTATACAAAACAAGATCCATTTTTTGTATGTCAAAAGCTTTTATATTGTCTTCTAGCTCACTACAGTAGTATGCAATTTCTTTTTTAAGAAAATTTTTATAAATTTAACATATTTACAATACATACACAGAATGGAAGAAATCCAATATCACATACTGTTATACAACGTTAGGAACACATTGAATCATTAAGGTAATCTTATGCAATTAACACATTAAGAGTCTTGGCATTTCAATAGCAACATTTCAAGGCTATCTCAACCACTAAAAGTCTTAGCATTATTATAGACCTTATTCTGATCATTTCTTTTTCAGTTTTACTAAAACATTTCATTGTTTTTTTTTTTTTTTTTTTGGAATAACGTTCCTAGCTACTGTCAGGAGATTTTAGAACATTGTTGTTTGACTTTTATAGATAAAGGAAGTAGAGCATTCATTAGTTAAAGAACAATTATCAGACCATAACTCCTTAAAAAACATACTTATCTCTTCCCAATATACATTTAATTTTTCACAATCCATAAAGATGTGCATCCATTCAGCTTTAATATCTTTACTACATCTCCAACAGACTGAAGAAGTCATTTTACTAAACTTAGAGATTTTATATGCACTAACACATATCATATATATACATATATACATTCTGTGTATATATTTCCAAATAAAAACTTTCCAGTACAAACTTAAGAAGTTTGACTGACTGATTTAAGTAACAAGGTTTTAGTCTCACCATCTATTGAGTAGATCTGTACACTGCTATCTAAAAAGTTCCAGAATTTTGCATCAAAATTATTATTATTTATAATTAACTTACATAACTTGGAAAAACTTCCTTTGTAGGTCAATTTACCTTCGATGATAGCATTCATACATTCATAAAATGAGGGAATAATGTTCTGTTCCTCTTTACTCATATTATCTACAAACCTATCTAATTTCTTACTGATGAATAATATTAAGTGGTTAACAAATACATCCAATTTATAATCTTTCATTAAATATTCTGGCAATTTATATTTTTCTTTTTCAAAGCAATCAGACCATAATACTAATGCATTCCTTTTTAGTAAATTAGTTTTTACATTGTTCTGAGTTTCCTAAAATCTAGAGGTGTGTGCAATGGGAAAGCAGAAAAATTTCCGTTTTGATATCAATGGAGTTTTAAAAGCATTTCTTAACGGTTTAACAACAGATTTCATATATGCAGAGTGAGTTTAAAGACTGAAATGAATTTCCTTCTAAGGTAAATTTTATTAACCAGTAGCATACTATTTCTAACAGTAATATACTATATGAAAGGTCATTGCCGTGAACAGAAGCGGCTTGATTGTAGCACTTTTGCTGTACTGTTATAGTTGTTATACTGTAGACAGTATCTTTGGTCAGTGATAAAATCTCTGGTTTATAGGTTCAAGGTCTATGTACATTTCTGACCTCCTTGTCACCATTTTGTGGCATTGGCATTCTGCACAGGTTTTCTCTAAGTACTCTGATTTCTTCCCATCTATAAAAAGATGCATAGGAAGTTCAGGCTGCTTACCTTTCCAATCTCTGAAGGTCAGGAAAATCCTGTTTATCACATATGTCAAATAATGGGGTAGTGTTAATGAGTCTATCAGTGTCAGGAAGATCTAATATAAACTGATTATTTCCCTATTGGGGGGGAGTGCTGGTCATTGAAACTCGAATACAAAGAACTTATTTGGCAATGTAAGCTAAATGCCACACAACCCCTGGTTTGAATGAAATGGTTTCTGTCTCATAAATCTGTATAGTTATAGTAGTACATGTTTTATATATTTATAAGTTACCATATTGTATACATTAATATATATATATATATATATATATATATATATATATATATATATATATTTATATATTTCCACATTTTATGGAATAATAGATTTTAAGAAGTGACAAAGATTTTTTATATTAAGTATGTTTATTTATTGTGTATTTTAAACTTATAGTTCAAGCAATAGAAGAACATAAATATATGGATTTTAGATGTATTGACTTTTACAGTCTATTTTTCATGTTCTGAGGAAGTTCCAGTTCATGGAGTAAAACTGCTAAATCTAATACACATGTTAAAGCTATTGCTTCTTATTTGGAAGTTGTGAATGATTTTTTAATGTTTTTGGGAAGTTGTACATTGGAGGTGGAGTGATCCTATGCTTTTCCACTAGACAGCATTCAGTGTTGTTATGAGTGGTTGATTTGTCATGCAACGTCCTTTCATTCTTTAAAATATGACAACCTCACCATTCACTAGGATGGTTTCCTGCTTTACATATGCATTCATTGCTATATAAAAGTGAGTGGTACTCAATCCCCACATATTTGAATCCCACCTGTACTATACATTGCTGGATGCCAATCTGAAATTGTTCAATTCTGAATCTAAGAAAATGATTATTTTCCTCATGCATGTAAGGAAAACCAGAGACTACTTTCAACACAAACTCCTTATAAAAACTTGACCCAGTTTATAAATGCTGTCCATGAAAGAAAGAAAGAAAGAAAACCTCCTTTATCCCACTCAAAACAAAAAAAGAAAGAAATGCACTGCTACTTTCTGTAACCCCACAATGAATTCCACTATGGCTCTAAAGCCCCAGCATTGCTATTTACTAATCATCCCTCTGACATAGGGAAGAAGCTGGATTTATCCATAACTGGTACCATTTTCCCACTGAGATGAAACCTGATTGGGTAAATTTCAATGGGAGAAGGGAGTAGCAGCAAGTCTTGCAGTAAATATTAGTATTATACACAGGAGTTAATTTTAAAAAAGATACTTCTTATCTTTACTAAATAACTATTGCATAATGCCCTCCTTTTAAGGGACATTATCAACATACATCCATATGGGTATGCACAATGGACTTCCATTATGTATACTGAATATTTACACTTTTTGTACATCATTCAGAGTGAAAATATGTACCTGTAGTTCATGGCACTGACAGCGTCAAGTGAGTGTACCTGTTTTATCTTTAATAGAGAATAACCAGTCTCAGTGGTAAGTATAGAAACAACACATTTATTTTAAAAACAAAGAAGGACATCCTGGGTGTAGTCAGGCTGTCCTCTCACATCCCTTGTATAACAATACTCCAAGCTTCACAACTTAGGAGAGTGGGAAGAGATGCCATATACCATATCATTTCAATACTTAGAAGGCTTAATGAGTTTCCACTCAGTAACTCACTAGGTTTCCTTACCATTGCTAAAATATTCTGAGTTTTGCCAATCAAGCAGCCCCTTTTCAGGGCTCTTTTATAAACACTAAATAATAATTAGTACTTTTCCGCTAACTGGGCAGCAGTCGTCACCAAATATAAATGTTGCAGCAAAATGTATACGTAAAACTTCCTGCAAATGTTATCATAATTCCATGTTTACAGTTTCACCTGATGTTCCTATTTTTCAAAGCCTTTTATCCCCATTTGCAGTTCACATAAAATAAGCAGTACTGACATGTGAGAAAATCAGTAATACTGTCAGAAGGAAGACCAAATTAAAACCAGGAAAAAATAAGCAGCACTGAGTTGAGAGCAGTACATTTGGCGTGCTGTCCCTTAACGTTTTGTCTCCATTTTCAGTTCACATTTTCAACACATGCTCATATTTCTCAAAGGCCTTTGTCCCCATTTTCACTGTGTGCAGGTGACAGATATGCATCAGACCATTATAAATCTTAACACACTGAATGTTACAAATCAGCAGATAGTCGGAAAGAGGAGCACTTCCTTCTTTTTTCAGAAGATAACGTGTGTGATTTACGCCCAACTTATGAAGTAACGGACTGTTTGTAAAACTGTCTGTGTACGCAGCACTGAGTTGGAAGGAAATCAGTAACACTCCGAGAACAAAAGCAAAATTAAAACCACAACAGAACAATAAAAGAACCAGTACTGACATGTCAGAAAATCAATAATACTGTGACAATGAACACAACATTAAAACCAGAAAAAAGTAAGCAGCATTGAGTTGACATCAAGAGCTCATTTTGGCTACTGCCCCTTTAATGGAAAAGTACCTAATCATTATTGCCATCTGCAGTCCTTTTTCTTTCAAGAGCTACAAAATTGACTTCACTGTTTCACAACTATCGAGCAGACTGACATAAGTGTTACATTAAATTTGTACAATATGTTTCTGAGTAAATTTATACAACATACATTACAACTGTGGTCACAACTTGCCCATATTTTCAATCACATGGACCCATATTTTAAATGCGTCAGTGATGAAGCCTTACATCATGAACTATGTCTGGGCTTTGTGCTGCCCAGTCCTGAATACTGGTTTTGTGCAACAGCTAGAGAAGCTCTTTTCTAGATAGGACTGTGCAATGATCCTTGTTTATTTCTTGAAGCTGATCACAGGATAAGTATGCTGAAACATCAGGCCAGTGATAAAATATGTCACCCCTATATACCTATATTTATTCTACCAAATATTCATGCATAACTTTGCTAAATTATGTACTTTACCTTCAGACATACAATATACTTTGTGGTTAAGTGGACAGTCTGGACAAATATTAATAATACTACATAGAGACTGCTGTGAACATGAAAACATCCCTCAAGGTAGATCTGCACAGTGGTATCAGCATATTTTACGGTGAGAAATCTTAATATTAGTATGCTGAAAATTCAGTCTTGGAGTACTTACTGTTGCCAAACTTAAATCTGCAGCCAATTTGACAAATATATAGTCATGAATCCACCTCCACCAACACGCCTGCTAGTAGTGGTGTTGCAAAGGGCTCGATACTAGTACCTCTCCTGTTTGGAATGTACTTGCCTGATGTCAAGACAAATGTAGAGGGCCTTTGGCTGACCACATTTGCCAATGACTGCAAGCTGGGTGCAATTAATGAATCCCCCAATGATGTAAATTTCCTCCAGGAAGGTCTGACACAAACAAATAACTGGTACCAGAACCATGGTCTAAAATTCAATGCTTAAAATGCATAATTATATCCTTTGAGAAGATGACTACCCCTGCAAATTACACCACTGATAAAACTCCACTAAGAGTAGACCTAGTGCTAAAGCACTTGCAAACTCAGGTTGTCAGTAATCTGAACTTTGATCACCATGTGTCCATGGTAGTGAGAAAACCTTTCTACATGGTGCATCTGTTAAGTAACGGCATAGATCCAGATCTAAGGAGATCATAGTCCCACTATATTAAGCTCTCATTAGACCAATAATTGAATACATTGAAGTCTTCAGTATGTGCCTGCCCAGATATCTGCAACAACCAGAATGGCCATACAAGTTCCTCAATAAAAGAATTCAGGGTGTAAATAATATGTCCCATGCAGACCACTTCAAAGCCCTGTCCCTGTACTCAGTCTCCTACAGACTACTGAGGGATGATCTATGCTAGCTTACAAGGTAGTCTCTGATCCAGGACTAATGGTTCTACTATGCATTGTCAAAACAAACAGCATGGATAATACCTGAGGATATAAACCTTATCTGTGACATGAACAAAACATGTTGGAGGGATAGGTATGTGTCTCAGAGGTTACCCCTTCTCTGGAACAGATGTGAAACAGAACTCTTCCCTAAGCCTATATAAATGCAATTAAGACCAATGGATGGGAAATTGCAGATTCACCCCTGGCTTGTCAATAGTTGCCCTTATGGACAGGGGCAGTTTGTAGATGCCCTAAGTCACAGATATATACCAAAGCCATTCTAGCCTGTGGGCATTGATAATTGGGAAAATTGGGACACCAATGGCTAATCTGAAAAAGGTTCTATGGCCATTAGCCTAGTAACCTCTTATGATCCTATAACTCACAAGCATATACAGTTTTTCCATGCATCTCACTGCAAATTCTTTTCCTATCGTTATCTCATAAACATGGTGGCTGGCCCTTTTCAGATGTAGGTAATAGTGGATTTTGTAATGATGCTTTAACAAAATGATGGCAATTACCCAGTGGAAGATTTGTACAGTGGCCATAAACAGTTTATGAAGCACTCCTAAGGTAACTATGATGAGATGTGCCAACATAAATGACCCCTACAACTACTAAGACATTTTGCCCTGTACTGTAAATATGACATTAGAAATGTTCCTTGTTTTAATCTACAGCATGCACATAGCTGGTGATCTCATAAATAAAGGCACATACATGACATTATCTGTTTCTTCAATTATTGTCATGAATGTAACAGTAGTCCTTTATTGTGCAAGCTGCAAAGCTTTTTTACAACTCCATATAAAAACTGCACATTTTTTCTTGAAAGCTTCTTTAATGCAATATATTCTTAATCACTTTATTGCTGACTATTTTTGGAAGATTGCCAACAAATGACTTTTCAGTTATTGCTTGACGATTGCATATAAATGTTTCTGTCTCTAAAGTGGTGCAATAATTTTTCCATTAAAAATATTACTGGTAAAATTATTTATAAAATAGTCTTAGATTGGGTCATACCCCAAAGGCATTTAAATATGCAGCAGCATCCTGGATTTTAATGAAAAATTTTCTTTTTTATGCTACAACATAACAAACAAAATGTATATCAATTATATACAGAAGAACTTACTTCTTTTAGATATAAAATCACAAGAATATTATATATTTATAAAATGCTTTTAAAAGCTGCATTGTCATTTTCAAGTGAGTTTTGTAAGAAGTTTTAAGTTGTCAATTTCCAAAGTCCATTCTGACCTGAACTGGCCAAAACATCAACTGACAATATTTCCGACTTCAAAAATAATACATTATAATGTGTGACCTAACCGGAATTACAGATATCAACAGCAGAATCTCGATTTTCCATGTCTATCAGAACAAATAAAACAGACATATTTTCCTAAAGCTAAAATAACTGGAAGGTCACTTCATGACAGTATTATTTTGAGTGTGTGTGTGTGTGTGTGTGTGTGTGTGTGTGTGTGTGTGTGTGTGTGTGTGTGTGTGTGTGTGTGTGTGTGTGTGTGTGTATATATATATATATATATATATATATATATATATATATATATATATACACACACACACACACACACACACATACACACACACACACACACACACACACACACACACACACACACACACACACATATATATTGTAGTAAGAATCTTTGTGTTCAACATCTTTGTATCATGTATAGTAAGGGTTAAAATGTGAAATTGCATTGCGTGCAAAGAAGCAAGTTAAAATAAGCTGTTTTTCTTGTAAAGAATTTGCTGACCAAAGAAGAATGCACAGATGTTACCTTGGTCCAGGCACAAGCTTATCTTGTGACTGACCTCTGACCATCTAAGGCTCCAGTATGTGAATTTATAGCCTTGACTGAAATTCCTTGTCTAGTAACCAGCTACTGTGTACTTGCAGAGAAGGGTATAAAAACCCATGTGAAGTGTACAGAAATTAGACTGCTGACATACCATGTACTTTGTAGCATGTCTCCATGCATGTAAAATAAACCTTTTTGCTTATTTTTATCTGCGTGATTCTTCCAGTATATGTTAAGAGTACAAAATCTTTTGACATATATATATATATATATATATATATATACACACACACACACACACACACACACACATATATATATATATATATATATATATATATATATATATATATACACACACATCTACCCTTGCCTTGCCTTTCTGCTTGCTCCAAGTTCCATTCCCTTGTTCCTGCAGCTTAAACAGAAGTTCCATTCCCTCATGGCTGACTGGAAATAAACTCACATTATTGTCTGAGCTCAATTCTGACAGGCTGGCAGGCTGTTTCACGGAGCTGACATCATCACACACATGATGATGTTAGCTAACAAAGCCGGAAAAATAAAATTCAAATAAAACAGCCTGGAAATTCAGAAATTAAGGGGTGCCACTCGGGAATCATGGTACCCCATTATTTGGACCCCAAAACGTGGTAAAAACCGAGTAATTCAGTATGGTTGGGAGGTATGATGCAAAGGCATCTAGAAAGTCTCCAGCATAGGAGAGACAAATGCAGCAATATGGGCACCAACCTCTAGCAAACTATAATATATTTTTTGTATATTAGAAATTAATCTGTTTTCCCACTAAAAATACTTCATCATGTTAGACATGGTTTCTCCAAAGGAAACTTCCTCTCAGGAGAATCAGAGGATAAAGTATCCTGATCCTCAGAGGTCACTTGGTCTGCGGAGTGAATCTGGGAACAGTAGGCCAGGAAATGTTCATCTGAATCAAACTATGACTCATCATTCTTTAAGGACATCTCAAGATGTCGCTTTTGAGTGGTAGGAGGAATAGGAGCAGAAGGACCAGAGGATGATGGTTTGGGGGCCAAAATGGCCTAAAACAGGCCTTGAGAAAATTCCATCCATTATTTTTCCTGGGAAGTCTAAGGAGATGACACTTTTTTTGTTTCTTCTTCTTGAGCAGGACATCTACTTTAACAAGTCTTGTCAGATCTGACCCTTGATGTACCTCAATTAAGGACCCTGGTATTTCTTCCCAAACTAATATTTGGAAAATCCTCTCATTTCCTTACAAAATATAAGATGGATTTCCTCCTTCTCCCCAGCATTGCTAAGATCAGTCATACTTGATATGTGAAAATCAGAAGTCACACTGGCTTCTGACTGGGGTCACAGTAGTGGGAGCCTGAGAAGCATTCAAACATACCTTGGTTTCTAAAACCTCAATGAGTATGTCTGAGTCCAACTGGGTGGTCAAAGGATCAAGCCTCAGCCATTTGAATTCTTTTTTTGGAATGAATGTGGATGACATCTATGTGCTGCATGTTATGATCCTGTTTTACTGCATCTGAATCCTACTCTTCCTTACTCCAGTTCATTCCATAACTAGTCTATCTTCTCCATTTATCACTCTTACCAATTTCACTTTGCTGTTACTTCAACCTGCACTATCCCTATCCTAAGCCTTCCGCCACCTTCTTTTCCCTTTAAAATAAATGCTTCTTAACTCTATTAATCTTATTTATACATTTAAACCATTTATAACAATCTACATATCATGATAGTAGACAATCCTTTACTTTTATTATCAAATTTATACAATGTCATTATCAATATTATTTATGTCATCATTATTTTATTTTAATGTGCTTCTACTGTCTTACATACTCTGTATTGTTGTGTAATAATTCTGTCTATGTAATTAAATGTGGAGCTTTTCTCCCTCGGCCTCCACTGAAAATGGCTCAACTCAGGCCCAGTGGACTTTCCCGGTAAACAAATGCAATAAACAAATCCTCGCTTCCTTTCGGCTTATCCCGGTTAGGGGTTGCCACAGCAGATCACTGGTCCGCTCATGATTGGCAGTGGAGTTTTACGGTGTCAAGTTGCCAGCCCAGTACCCAAACTTCCACAGAAGGCACACACTCACACCTATGGCCAATTTAGAGTGTCCATTTGGCTTAATGGTAAAATGAGATGAGGCAGGGGCCATTGTGATATAGCTCAGGAAGAGGTAGGAACATCTGTTAAATAAACAGATATCATTGCACATTAGTAAGCGAGCATTATGCATTTTCATCACAATTCTGTAGTTATTTTAACACCCCACTGTAATTAAGCATTAGTGCATGCAATTAAGCAAACACTGACACTTTACAATGTGACTGCTAATTGATCATCTCAAGACAGTGATAGTACAGCATCTGAATTCTAAGACTGGGCATATATGAATATGATTCCTTGAATACTGATTAGCAATATCTTTAGACAGGAGCAGCCAGTATTTGTTATGTGTCAAAAATAATAATGTTTGCACACTCTACTAAACACAGACAGTAATGGTGGATTAAATGCACCTTAGGCCATGGGATGTTTTCAAATTATAGGCCACCACACTGTTTTAGGTATATGCATAAATGCAAATGTTTTTTTTTTCAGTTAACTTTCCTGATTGTTTTAAAGCTACAGTTACCTATTAAGACTATTTAACATTTTATTTATTGTTCATAAAGCAACATTCAGTTTAATGTGTTTTAAAAGTAGTCCTGAACATTTTTTTCTGGCAAGAAGTGAAACAAAATGTATTAACCAATTATAAAAAATAGCCATTTCCAAGCATTTCAGCTTAAAACCATTACTCAGACTATTGTCATTATATTCCACCCATGTCTGAACTCATCAATTATAGCTGCTATATTGCTTGTATAAGCCTATAAGTTCGATTCTTATAAAAATATTCACAGATGACTATTTCCACTGTCTTTATACAAATGAATACTAGTCCTGCAAAGACAGATTGACTATTTAACTTTATCAACTCGGCATAATCAATCGTTTTTATCCACACACAACCTCTTCTTCTTCTTCTTCTTTCAGCTTTTTCCAGGTTAGGGGTCACCACAGCTGACCACCTGTCTGCTCATGATTGGTAGCAGAGTTTTACGGTGTCGAGTTGACAGCCCGGCGCCCAACCTTCCACTGAAGGCACACACACGCACACATTCACGCCTAGGGCCAATTTAGAGTGTCCAATCCACCTACATCATGTCTTTGGGATGTGGGAGGAAACCGGAGCACCCGGAGGAAACCCACGTGACCACAGGGAGGACATGCAGACTCCACACAGAAGGCACCTCAGCCGAAGATCGAACTGGAGAACCTCTTGCTGTGAGGCAACAATGCTAACTGCGACACCACTGTAGCCGCCCATCCACATACCTATATTCTATGCTATGCCAGCAATTATGGCCACATTGTTGACTATGTATCCCTCCAGTATCCAACTGTGGTAAATAATAATAATAATAATAATATTATGGCCGAAGTAACACATTTCAAATTTGTTTCAAACAAACATACAGTAGCCACAGTAAAGTTAACACATGAATACATATTAGTCTGGCAAAGCCAAATTAAAAACTATTTAAAATGAATAGATGAGAGAATAATAAGGACCTTTCATCCACAGACAGGCCAACCCCACCTCCACCCAAAAGTTATTGTTACTTTGTATACCTCTTAATGTTATGAAGGAATAAATTACTTGCATTTTATTGGTAGCTTTAAATAAACTGCTTTGAGATTGTATAAAGATCACTAGCATTATACCATAATACCAAGCCAGGTGTAGCACAGTTTAAAATCATGAATATGCATGATGAAGACATAAGAAGAAATGCTAATTATCTGACATGTACTAAGTCAATAGGACCGTTCTTTACAGAAGTAAAAGTCATCAGAAGAACTCCACATTAGACAGAACAGCTACTAGTGCAGATTTGTTCACTCATAGACAGCTATGCATTTCAGTGTTGTATCCACAAATACAGTGCATGTTGGCCCACATGAAGTACATTGCAGTATAAAAAAACTGATGTGCTGCTGATACTGCCATAACATGTTCTGAACTAAATCAGCTTTGCATTAGGGAATGGCTGACAAACAAACAGCCACAGAACAAGAAACCTTTGACTAAATGGAAAAACCTTTCATAATCTGATCTTGTAAAGTACACTGCACTATAGTAATATGCAACAATGAATTCAAAATAGATGTTAAATGAGGCAATTCTAAACATCACTCCATAAATGCAGACCAAATTGACAAATGTCAACCTCTTCACAGTTGCTGGAGGCTGTAGAGAATCTACTATAAAAATCTGTAACTAACCTGCAACATGTTTAGGCTATATTACACAATCCAAGCCTACCAATGGATTAATTCATTTTTCATTGTACAATGAATAACACCAAATAATTAAACCATATAGATATTTTTGCAGCCGCATTTGTTCAACTCACGAATCATACAAAAAACAGTAATATTATTGCATAGGATAGATTTCTGCTTGTGATAAAAATAATTACCACATAAAATGCATTCCAACTTTATTTTACACAAACAGTAGCACCAGTAATCTGATTTGTTTAGACTACATTACACAATCCTGCAAAATTATAATAATGACCAAATGAGAGTTTTCCCCTATTTTCCTTAACAGACTGCCCCAATACCCATCAATTCTAGTTTTGTTACCCATGCAAATCTCATATATCTAACTAAAACAAAACAAGATAAAATAGCCCTTAAATGCATTTCAAAATCCCTTTCATACAAACAAATAGCTGTTCACTATCCCCCTTAGCCAATATCTGGTTGCTTGTTAGGAATAACTTGTGCAGTCTCAGATGTCTGGTTTTAACAAAACTCAAAGAAAATTCACACAATTGTATTTCAAACTCTGTTTACATAAATACATGATTGCTCACCAACCCCCACAGGCCATATCTGGTTGCCTGTCAGGAATAATCTGTGCACATCTCAGATGTCTGACCGTAATAAAATAAAAAAATAATAAAATAATATCACAATGTATTTCAAACTCCATTTTATACAAACACAGGACATATTTGATTGTCATGAGTAATTTGTTGACATTTCACATGTCTGACTATAATAAATAAATAAATAAATAATGGACACATAATGTATTCCAAACTCTGTTTTCACAAACACACAGCTGTTTACCAGCCTGCAGGGCCTATATCTGGTTGTCTGCCAAAATTAATTGATGCATATCTAAGTTCTCTAATTCTTCTTCTTCTTTCGGCTGCTCCCGTTAGGGGTTGCCACAGCAGATCAACTGTTTCCATTTCTTCCAGTCCTCTGCATCTTGCTCTGTCACAACAACCACCTGCATGTCCTCTCTCACCACATCCATAAACCTTATCTTAGGCCTCCCTCTTTTGCTGTTACCTGGCAGCTGCATCCTTAGCATCTTTTTACCAATATACTCTGTATCCCTCCTCAGCACATGTCCAAACCAACGTAATCTTGCCTCTCTGGCTTTATCTCCAAACCTTCCAACCTGGGCTGATCCTCTAATATACTTATTCATAATCCTGTCCATCCTCGTCACACCCAGTGCAAATCTTAACATCTTCAACTATGCCATGTCAAGCTCTGACTCCTGCCTTTTTGTCAATGCCACTGTCTCCAACCCATATAACATAGCTGATCTCACTACCCTCTTGTAGACCTTCCCTTTCACTCTTACTGGTACTCGTCTGTCACAAATCACTCCTGACACTCTTCTCCACCCACTCCATCCTGCCTGTACTCTCTTCTTCACCTCTCTTCCACACTCACCATTACTCTGAACTGTTGATCCCAAGTACTTACACTCATCCACCTTTGCCACCTCTACTCTCTGCATCCTCACCATTCCTCTATCCTCCCTCTCATTTACACACATATATTCTGTCTTAGTCCTGCTGACTTTCATTCCTCTTCTCTCTAGAGCATATCCCCACCTCTCCAGGGTCTCCTCCACCTGTTCCCTACTCTCACTACAGATAGCAATGTTATCTGCAAACATCATAGTCCAAGGGGACTCCTGTATGATCTTATCTGTCAACCTGTCCATCACCATTGCAAATAAGAAAGGGCTCAGAGCTGATCCTTGATGTAATCCCACCTCCACCTTAAATGCATCCATCACCCCCACCGCAAACCTCACCGCTGTCACACTACCCTTGTACATATCCTGTACCACTCTTACATACTTCTCTGACACTCCCGACTTCCTCATACAATACCACAACTCATCTCTAGGCACCCTGTCATATGCTTTCTCTAAATCCAAAAAGACACAATGCAACTCCTTCTGACCTTCTCTGTACTTTTCCATCAACACTCTCAGAGCAAACATTGCATCTGTAGTGCTCTTTCCTGGCATGAAACCATACTGCTGATCACTAATCATCACCTCCCTTCTTAACCTAGCTTCCACTACTCTTTCAATAACTTCATGCTGTGACTGATCAGTTTAATCCCTCTGTAGTTACTACAGCTCTGCACATCACCCTTATTCTTAAAAATCGGTACCAAAACACTTTTTCTCTATTCCTCAGGCATCCTCTCACTTTCCAAGATTTCATTAAACAATCTAGTTAAAAACTCCACTGCCATTTCACCTAAACACCTCCATGCTTCCACAGGTATGTCATCTGGACCAACAGCCCTTTCGTTCTTCATCCTCTTCATAGCTATCCTTACTTCCTCCTTGCTAATCCACTGAACTTCATGATTCACTATCCGCACATCATCCAACCTTCTCTCCCTCTCATTCTCTTCATTCATCAAACCCTTAAAGTACTCTTTCCATCTGCTCAACACACTCTCCTCACTTGTGAGTACATTTCCCTCATTATCCTTTATCACCCGTACCTGCTGCACATCTTTACTAGCTCAATCCCTCTGTCTAGCCAATCGGTACAGGTCCTTTTCTCCCTCCTTAGTTTCCAATCTTTTATACAACTCTTCATACACCTTATCCTTAGCTTTTGCCACCTCTATCTTTGCCATCCACCTCATCTCCTTATGCTCCTGTCTACTTTCTTCATCTCTTTGACAATCTCACTTCTTCTTCGCCATCCTCTTTCTCTGTATACTCTCCTGTACTTCTTCATTCCACCACCAGGTCTCCTTGTCCTCCTTCCTCTTTCCAGATGTCACACCAAGCACCTTTCTAGCCATCTCTCTTACTAGCTCTGCTGTAGTTACCCAGCTATTTGGTAACTCTTCACTGCCACCCAGTGCCTGTCTTAACTCTTCCCTGAACATCACCTCACAATTACCCTTTTTCAATTTCCACCATTTGATCCTTGGTGCTGCCCTCACACTCATCCTCCTCTTCTTGATCACCAATGTCATCCTACAAACCATCATCCTATGCTGCCTAACTACACTTTCCCCTGCCACCACTTTACAGTCTCAAATCTCCTTCAGACTGGCCCTTCTACATAAGATATAATCCACCTGCGAGCATCTTCCCCCACTCTTGTATGTCACCCTATGCTCCCCCCTCTTGTTAAAATACATATTCGTATTCTAAGTTCTCTGATTAATAAAATTAAAAAAATGATGATCACACAATGTCTGCTAGGAAAAATACCTAACATTATGGCCACTAATGCTCTTTTGCACAACCCTTTACCATTATTCATGATTTTTACTAAGACTTTTTACTCCCTGACAATGCTGCCCCATGTTTAATGGTTGGGATAGGAAAAGAAACTCCTGGAATGACTGGTCAGGTGCACAGACCTCCTCCATTAAGAACTGCATGTAGTGGCTGCTTTGAAAGGGGTACTGAATGTCACTTGGGTATTTATTTATTTATTTAGTTATTTAAGGAAATACAGCATTTTTGACTTGAAATATATACAAAAAACAGATAAATGACCCATGTCACACAACTGCGACTTCATCAAAATTAACCCAATTATACTCTACCAATGACACACAGTGACTACTCCTGTTTATCTGCTGGTAGGTAACTAAAATCATGAATATGATGTTGTTATACAATATGCTGCAAAAGCTGAAAAGAAAAATGCCTTCTGCCAGTGGGCATGATAGCTTAGTATTCCTCTTTTTACTGAAAAAAACACTCTGACAATGTTGTATCTCTCTCACACACTTGGGCTCTATGGATATTTGATGCTCATAATATGTCAATATATTGAATAATACCTTCCTTTACAAGCTTTCTTGCTCCTGTTCTATATTTCTTGTCCTCACATATACATCCCTTACTCTATTAGTATGCTCTAACTGTCCAATAAATGTTTTGCTCTCATTCTGCTCTGTCTTCTTTGTTACCTACCAAACTGATGTGGCAATTTATTATGCTCTTTATTTTCATATCGCTCCCCAATTGGGTTTAATCTAATATGAAACCTGCAAAAACATACCATAAATTCACCTCATCCTTTTTCATAAACTAAAAGAAATTAATGAATTATTCACCTTCTGCATCTTAAAACCAATAAAGTAAACTCTTCAAATCCATCAAACCAATTAGGACGGAAGCATGGATTCATCAGACTGAGTATCAATTTCTAACTCAAATATGGAATCATTGATCATTATAGTGACAATCTATGCAGCCATCCATTTAAAACACTACTTATAAATAAAAGATGGGTGCATACTGCTATGATGAAGACAACTATTCTTCATCACTGGTTTCTAATATTTCTTAGTTTATAGCAGTCCTTCTAAGCTCACAACAAAATGGTAGGATGTGTCCCTATTTTAAATCCAATTATATGAGATATGAACATGTTAATGAAAGCAAAATTATCCATATAAATATATTTGGAAGCAACTATAGACTAATTGTTGAGGTTGTGAAACAAAATTGGATAATCCTTACTATTTCTACTGATGTTCTGAAAGTGCTGGGCCAAACCTTGTTTGAAGCAGCAATTATGTTATAAGAAAAATTATAGGACATATTTAGCATCATAAAGTGCACCTTTTCTTGCAATAAGTATAAGCACTGCAAATATATAATGGCCAATGATCATTTGGAGCAGCCTACTATGAATAACAGCTCATTCCCTTCAAAAGAGTTCTGGAAGTTTGCACCATAATTTCCAATGGGCAGAGCCTAAGCTTTTTAATAAAATCAAATTCTGTTCTCACATTTCAAAGAAATGAGTATCCCCGGATTTACTATCCTTCTGTATAGGACTAGCTTAGTCCTGCACGCAAGCTCCCGTTTAAGAGCAGGATGGCAGCGCGCCATGCATATTAATGAAGGAGGGCTGCCTGAGCTCCTAAACTTACATGGAGCATGTACGAGTGCAGGGGGGGGGTGTCTGAGGGCAGAGCTCTCAGAATATACATGCCCCTACAATGAAGAACAGCAGAGTATTAATAAAAGAATGAGCAAGACCACTCATAGGTGTTCGCATACCCTCACGTTTACAAGAGCAATAGTTAAAACATCAAATATAAAGATTTTTTTTTTTTTTTTTTTTATGAAACAGATTAAATTTAACCGTAGGTGTGCAGGTTTGCTCATCACTTAGCTACGGTTAATGCAACTTAAATGGCACAAGAGGATAAAAAGTAAGATATATGTAAATAAAGCAGTACAGCAATAGTGTAGTGGGCAGAGCAGTCACCTTATGATCAGTCATTCCTGGTTCGAGTCCCACTCCAGCACAATCCATTCTCCATGTCAAATCACTTTATGACCAATATTTTTAGTTGCATAACCTACTAAATAACATATATTTGTGAACTGGAGTACTGCATTAAATGCAGATGTGAGGTGTCATTGTCATAATGTTGCAAAATCCACAGATAATCATAAGTCCCCCATACAGTATATGTACACAGGAATCAGGAATACAAATGGAAGGTAAAATGTGGAATGAATGATAACTGCAAACAGCTTCCTAATCCACCACCTTCCCAAGAACCAGTACACATTACTGTCTAAATTAGTGCAGTTGTAAGCGGGCATAAGCACTAGTAAGCAAGTGTAAGCATTATTAAGCAGTAGTAAGTGGGGGTAAGCATATGTAAGCAGCAGTAAGTGAGTTTAAGCTTGTTTGCATGGGGGTAAGCAATGCGCACACAGGGTAAGCAATATTGAAGCTAACTCTCTGTAAGCATATTTAACCAGAAGTTAGCATTGCTAACCTTTGTGCAAACCCACTTACAATTGCTTAAAAGTACCTTAAGCACTCTGTATGCATCAGCCGCTGTTCTGGCCAGAAACAAAATAAACAGCCTTTGCAGGTCCTGAACCCAGGACCCTGTACACTATAGCCACAGTAGTTCACCACTAAGCCATCACAGCAGTACATAGGATTGAGGTATCACCAAACAGATCCTCACTATAGGGAATTCAAACTGAACATATGAAAGGAATCTACATACAGTTTTATGTTGTATAACCTACTATATAACATAAATATGTAAACTGGAGTACTGCATTAAACCCAGATGTGAGGTGTCATTGTACTAAAGTGTTGAAATCCCCTAATAAACACAAGGACCCCATAGGGTGTACGTAAACATGAATCATGGATATCAAACACATATATAACATGTAATGAATAATAAATCAATGCCAAAAAGCAAATATAATGCAACTTAAATATTAAGCAACGGTAAGCATTGCACAGCCCAGCTTGGTAGGTGTAAGCAATGTGTAAGCCAGCTAACTCAGTCTGCCCATTGGTTTACCCCTTTAAGCAATGCCAACCTTAGGTAAGCAGGTTTGCCCATAGCTTAGCCTTTTCAAAACCTTCCAATTATGGCAAAGTGCAGAAAATTGGCCTTATTTAAACCCAACAGGTGAGAATACATCTCATAACTGGTTGTAGCTTCCCCTTGCAGGCAATATGACTGGAATGGGAGAAGGTCTGCACTTTCAGGTGCAGCACTGGGGCATCCAGGAGACCAGAGTCATGGAAGGACTCCTTGTGAAAGACCATGACCAGAGACTGCTGCAGAGCCAGTACCAGGGTTCCCAATATAAAGAGGAAGCCTGGGACCATCTCAGCCGTGACCTCATCAGTGCCACTGGCATACCCCGAACTGGTGAGCAGGTCAGGCATCACTATGGCAACCTGAAGCATTGAAAGGGGGATCTCTTGGATCAGTGGATCCAACAGGTGAGGAGGACAGGGGAGGTCTCAACTGTGTGTAAGTATCAGTCCACTACCTGTTTAATAATTGCCAGCTCATGTATATTATGGATAGGTATGGCTAAATATTCCTCTTATGTCCTTCACAGTGGCAAGTGAGTGGGCTATGAACCAGGAGGCCCATGGATGTCACTTGGAGCGGTTGCGACGCGAGGCAGATTAGTAATACTCTTGCATGTACTGTCATAGGAAATAAATCTAAAAGTAGTAGTAAGTTAATTGCTTGTATAAAACCTGTATTGTTTAAGGCATGTACTGCATACACCAGAGAATATGGCAGGAAGAGTCTCATATAGGTTGTATGTAAATAAAAGCATAATAGCCTGACAATAAAGGTCTAACTGCTGGACTGCATGTGTTTACTCTGGTATCCTATGGTAATGTAGATTTGCAATCACTTAATAGTACTGTTGTATTAAGCACTGTTACCCACACTGTGCAACATAAATAAAATGTGTATGAATGTCTGTATATGACTGGTGCAATCCCAAGAGGTCATATAGTACAACTGAGAGAGACATAGACAGAAAACAGTGAAAAGACAGACAACAAAATACAAATAGCACACTCAACTGAGACGTGAACTGTTGTATTTTTAGCACACACAGCCATGGTTAGAATCCTGGGAGTGGTAGTAGACTGCATACAGAATCATACCCCACAACTGTACAGATATGTCCAGAATGTCCAGTATATTGGCCCATATCTGCTGTCTGTCACCCTGTCCCACTGGGAAATCAGTGGGATGATCCCAGATGTTTAGGCAGCAAACAAGAAATACAACTGATTGTCAGACATCTATGAGAACAAACCTGTCACTCTAGCCACTCCCCAAAATGTTATGAGAGTAATAAGCCAAATATGTCCCATCTACACCCCCATGTTGTCAAGCTGTGACCAGAGTGTGTACAGTAACAGAGTGAGATGTATGTGCATAATATTAATGTAGAATCTGGTAATTTGTGTGGCAACATTCAGGTAGTGCTAACAAACATTGCTCCCATGAGTCTATCAGATACGAACACTGTGGTATTGTATGGCATTGTGAGTGTTGCAGTTGTTCTGAATAATAAGGTATCACTCATCACTGTCACCCACACTGTGCTACATAATATAACTGTCTAGGAAATCCTGTATAAGAGTGTTGTAAGTCACTAAAGATTGAAGAGGGCAATAGTCGAAATATGTCCTGGTTCACCTGCATGTGGTCAAGACATGCCCAGAGTCTGTGCAAAAAGAGATGGACAGGTATGTGCATAACATCAACCTGGAATCTGGGAGTATGTGTAGAAACAGTTAGTTAGTGTTAACAAACAATTCCTCCACAGGTATACCTGGTAAGAGGTGTGTATACTGCAGGCAAAACCAGTTCATGTATATAGTTGTCGACAGCCATACCACTGTCCAAAGTAAGGCAACAGGATAGTGTACTAATACTTGTAAGGTACAGATAACAGCACTGACTAGGAAAGTAATGTGAACTATATGAATATACTAGTTGTTAATTGACATTTTTCTCTCCCCCCACCATATCTGCAACAATAAACTAAATACCCAACTCAATTGGAATGTGCTGAATTAACAGCAATGCTGGGACATATGTCCTATTGTTCGATAATTATTTAAATCTGTTTCTATGCATGTGCTATGGTGAAATACTCCCACATTGGTGACATGGTGCCATCAATGTACCTGCATGCTGTTGTAATTACCAGTGTGGTCTCATATATTCATGTGTTCTGTTTGCTATGCAACTGTTCCATATCTGGTGTCTGGGTTAATGTGAATATCTATGCATGCTGTTATACATAATCCTGGAATGTGTTGACTATTACTAACCCACATATGCTGATAAAACATAAACACCATAGCACGTATGGGAATGCTGGTCCCAGTGGACCCACCTGTCCCACCTCAACTGGCCCTGGCACCAGGCACCAGCATGTCTGGGGCTCAACCCGGGACCTCCTCGTCCGTTAGTCCTGCACCACCTTTGGGTGGAACCACCTCAGGGGATGGGGCTCACCCCCCCGGCAGTGGGCACGTACAGGAACCTGTCACCCATCACCAGGTCAGGGTCATGGTGCATAGCGAGCTCAACCATGAGTTTGGAGATCCACTATGCCAGCTTGAGGGCCACATGTTGCGAATAGAGGGTCATCCTGGCTCTCCGACTCATCCCACAGCACAGCCACCTTCGGGGCTGTGAAGGTGCAGTGGTGACTGCCCATGGGTGGAGACCTCAGTCACACTGATTACACTAGGGGGCTCATGGGCTTCCGATTTCCCAACACCCCTCCCCATCAAGGTGTTTACCCCCACATGTGTCATATACCACCCCGTATGCATCTTGTTTGTCTTCTTGTTTGTCTTGTCTGTTAACCTACCCAACCTACCTCCCCAAATATACCTACTATCCCTCCCCAACATCCTACTCTCACAAGAAAAAAAAAGGGCAATCCGTTCCCAAATAAAAATCTCGCCCCATATATAGCTGTCCATTTTGCACACATGTCCACTGGGCACATGTAATCTGGTCTAATTGGCTTCACAACATATTATTGTTGTCCTCACCCCTCTCTCAAGGGTTTGAGTATCCAAATCTATCCCCAGATTCAGTGTATATGCACAGCTGTTGCTATAGAAGAAATGGGCAGCTATGGACCTTCCCTACACGCTTCCTGTACATCCCTAGATATTTTCCCTACTGTCTTTCACTCTTTGTGACCCTTTTTCACCACCTTCCTATCAACCTTTTTTTCTTTTCTTTTAAAGAAATTAGCACGGGGGTAAGCGAAAGTAAGCACTTTTAAACAGCAGTAAGTGGGTTTACACCTGTTTGCATGGGGGTAAGCAATGCCTACACAGTTTAAGCAATTTAGAAGCTGAGTATAAGAAACTGTAACCGGAAGTTAGCAGTGCTTACCTCTGCGCAAACCCACTTACAACTGCTTAAAAGTGCCTTAATCACTCTGTATCCAACGGCCCTTGTTCTGCCCAGCAACAAAATAAACAGTCTCTGCAAGGCTCGAACCCAAGACCCTGTACACCATAGCCAAAATGATTTACCACTAAGCCATGTAAGATGTACATATCCCTGATGTTTTCACAAACATATCATCCAGCACAGTCATTCAACAGTATAGGAAATGTATTTATACATGTAGATGTATGTATGTGTGTGTGTGTGTGTGTGTGTGTGTGTGTGTGTGTGTGTGTGTGTGTGTGTGTGTGTGTGTGTGTATATATATATATATATATATATTAATATCTACATATACAGACATAGATATATATATATATCTATATCTATATACACACACATATAACTATATATACATATATATATATATATATATATATATATATATAAAATCTACATATATATATATATATATATATATATATATATGTATATACATACATCTATAGATATACATGTCTACATATATATGTTTATATATATGCAGCAATATATATATATATATATATATATATATATATATATATATATATATATATATGTGTACACATATATATCTATATATGTATATACAAATATATATCTATAGATATAAAAGAGAACATAAATACATATATGACCACATGCACCATTAATGGGGGTGAGGGGGCCCAAGCAACATACGTCTTGTACGTATTGATACCCCCCCCCACAGTCCAACAGGTCTGCCCTGCAATACAATACCAACTGTTGCAAATCCCATAACCAGGACCTGGCACAACATGGGCACAAGATGTTAACAGTAATCCATCCCACCTGTATGATGTCAGGCTGGTATCAATCACATATCATGCAGTACAGTCTGGCTACCATAGGGAATGTACAATGTGGAAGCAATAAACATTCCTAAGATACAAAAACACAGATACATATATATATATATATATATATATATATATATATATATATATAGATATATATATATATTTGTGTGTGTGTGTGTGTGTGTGTGTGTGTGTGTATATATATATATATATATATATATATATATATATACATACATATATATATATATATATATATATATATATATATATATATATATAGATGTATATGTAACTACACATACTCACACAGAGATATGTATAGGAAGATACGTATGTAGAGGGTGCACACCATACGATATGCCTACAGCTGCCACCTTACCAAATGAACACTGTATGAGTCACTCATACAAAAGACAATTGTTGCCTTCAACACATACCCACAGAAAGATCAGAGGACATAACATCACACACAGGTTTGCATACATGAGAAAGCTTCATTTGTGTACTATTACAGTTGTATATCCCATGTCATATAGCTGTTTAGACTCTGAATACATATAAACAGACTAATGCATCCGTCAAACAGATAAATTAATTCAGTATTCTGGAAAGCAATACATATGTTGCTGTCCAGGCCAAGGCCTTCATATAGTACAACAGTAAAGACAGACTGGGCCACAGGATAACAATCAATCAACAGTAAGTAATGCAGATGTATAGTCCAGCAGCCTCTATCTACACTCTGCACACAATCCCTAGTGAGTAAAGATCTCAGCTGACACAATAGGATGTATCTGTTACATAACAAGGCTGCTGCAGTCCGGGGGATCACCTCGCAATGGGGGGGGGGTCATGCCATCCATCCCCCTCTGACATGCGTTGAGGAGCTCCTTGCCAACCTCGTGGCACCTGCATGTCCACACAACCAACAACTGCCAGACACCATTGTGGAGGTGGGTGCTACCCACACACCAGCTGAGGATTGTGCAGGTAAGGCCACAGGGCATATCAGTAGACCACTGTTGCATATGCATCCACATCTGTACAGGTAGATCATGCATATCTGACATGTCATATATATAGTTTGTTGCTGCATAGTAGTAATAAACAGATGTGCATATGTGGTAGTATTGTGGACTTGCACTGTTGATGTACTGTAATGCTGCACCCACCCTATAGCAATGCCACAGCTGTGGCCACTGACATTGCATCTCTCACACTCTTATGTAGGTCCCTCTGGTATACCACCAAGGCAGCAGCCTGTAGCTGGTGAGTATGGTTTATGTTGATGCTTGCCAATACACCAGATATGTAATGGCTATGGTATATTCCATGCACACATCTAACACACCTACCCATAATGCATGCTGTACATGTCCATGTATTGTTGCTGTTAAATGCACTGCATCACAGTGGTAACCTTGATGGGGTATTGGAAGGGTATGTCAGACACCTGCAAGATAACTAACATCGTGTCATTGTGAAATGTGTCCAAAGGGATTAACATAATGGTGGGACACATGGCCTACAGTAGGGAAATGTGTGAAACATCACCCTTATACAGTGCAAAAACAGTGTATATACCAGTATTACAATGGCAACTGTTACAGATCTACACTATGGCATAATGTATTACTGTGGTCCACATTATTAGCTGGGACTAGGCTGTAACACGTGGTGTTCAGTGTATGGGACACTGCAAACTGACACACATATGTAGGCCATACTTGTCAAGCAACTGCAAAAAGGCTGAAGGTGGGGAGAGGGTGTCAGCATGACACACCAGTGCACTGCAGCAGGGATCCTAAGGATGCTAAGAATGGCTGTATCTGCACACAGTCAGGTTCAGGAACTGTGGCAGACATAACCCTACCCCTACAGTAATAGTGACAGCAGTGTGTGAACATCAAGGGATGTACACATGAGTAGACCTTGCAATCATGCAGAGTTGGGGGACATGTGTAGGGCAGACTGACCATACACTGGCAAATGCAGATGTCCCATGCCAGTATACCCCTCCCAGGAATAGTGACCGCTGTACTTCACATAACAATAGGTGCAATAAACCGTCATGATAAGGGTGTGCACACATATGCACACACGGAGTGTATGCATCGCAGTCAGCATCTGCACACCTAACACATTTCATAGACACTGCATGTGAATGTCCAGGACATATGTCACATATCAGGCTCATGTACTGTTAATATATGCATTGATGTGGTCCCATGACAGATCAAGGAAGGGTGCATCATATCAATAAGGGTGTGTACATTCCACATAGCCACGGTATGGTCTGACGGTTGTCAGTGTAATAGTATTGGATTGGTCATACATGGTCCGCTGATGTTGAGATATGTAAACCAGACATCAGGCATTCACAAATGACATCTGTCCACATATCATCCCAGGTATGGGTTGCTGAAAAACTTAGGGGCTGTGAGCATTAAAGCTGACATAACTGACACAGTACTACACATTCAGCAATGGGTTGTACACCTGTGAGGTTTGGTGCACAGTACATGGCAGGGTGCAGTATAGGTGCAAAGCAATACTGTGTACATGGGTGCAGTGGTTTCCAGGGGAAGGGGCATCACCTACTAACACAGCCCATGCATCACACACATATATACTGTTGCTAGCATGGATTGACTATAGCTGCACTGCATGCTGTTGTGTACCATATGTTATGCATGTTGACAGATGGGTAATGGGAGGACTGTGTGTACTATCTTTGTGCAACCTCACCTGTATGTGTGTGTGTGGGGGGATATTTTGTCTGTAGGTTCACTCTAGTGAAGTGGAGGGAGGTTGATGCATGTAGGATGTTTGTGTGCATGTGTGTGTGTTTGTGTGGGTGTCCATGTATGCACATGTGTGATTGTGGGGTTGTTCATACAGCAGTACTTCCCTTTGGGATGGTGCAGTACAGGGACATGGACTGACACATGACACACCAGGAATACTTGTCTAATATGTAATCACAGGACAGCTGATAGTATAATAAGGTCTGTAGCATGGAACATGCATTGGGAGGGAAAGTAGACACCAGGTATACCCTTAATATTGCATTCAGCAGAGAGGTGAATGACAACTCACGTATGCAGCACTACAGATGCATCGGGAAATTACTAGACAACACCAGGGAGTGTATCCATATATTATAGTTGTCTTATGATAGGTTGAATGAGCAGCATATCTGGCATGTACTGAGCAATACTTACACATGACACTGCAGTGCGTGACATTATGGAGTGAACATAGTAGACCCTGACATATAGCGGCCATGCTCACAATGTCCAGACATACACAGGGTGAACACTGAATGACAGCAATGAGGCCACGTAAAACCTACTCCACTCAGGTCAAGGAGGTAATGGAGTAACAGGTCTTGTGTTGTGATCACTTGTCTAGGCATTTAGAGGAATGATACGTTAATGAATGGTATTAATGACTGTATGTTACCAAGTGTGATGCAGGATGGGGAACTTATGGGAATAAATGTGGGACTGTCTGTAAAATCACGGACAGGTAGGTATTAAGGTGGAATGTGTGTGTGCGTGTGTGTGTGTGTGTGTGTGTGTGTGTGTGTGTGTGTGTGTGTGTGTACTGTTGTTCAATGCTGTACAGGTCTTAAAGTGCATTTCTTGTTTTCCCCCACAGGTGGCGAGGTGGGTCAGGGTCCCTCCTGCATGCAATCTGATGTTGGTGTCCATACAGACACCAAAGATGATGATAGTACTGTTGAGGCACAGGTGGGGTTGTCAGGGGCCTTAACAGTGCCATCATTTGACATCCCCCTCTTAGCCACCCCAACTCTGCACACAGTTTCAGTGCCCATATATACCCCATCACCAGTGGCCATAGCAGGGGGACAGTTGGTGGTTGGTGGCAGTGCACAGGAGAGTGTGGTATCCATGCCTACTGTGTCTAGTAACAGCAGGCATAACCAGATGTCCGGCAGGGTACCACATAGGCAGATGTTCCAGGGTGCTCGTGGTAGGGCCATTGATCATCATGCCCCTGGCAGAAGCACCACAAATGGTAACACCAGGTGCATGTTTCAGGGTGTCATGGTGGTGCAGGCATGTATGGAACTATACACCAGACAAGGCTTGAGGCTGCAGAGGGCTGCTCTCACATCTGCAAGTGACAACTTCCATGAGCTGTCTGGTACCCTCCGTGCTCATACTGAGGTCATGGATAGACGGTTTGGTGAGATGATGGGCCTCATCGACTGTGGTTTGTCCATGTTTGAACATGTGGTGAGAGTGCAGCGATGACTGCGTGGACGTAGGCCAGCAACACCAAAGCTGGCGGTCAACATGGATGTGCTAGGACACAAAGGCGCTCCCGTAGTGGCAGTAACAGCTCCAGAACTGCAGGGGGTTGCTGTCCACACCATACCACAGCAAGCCACGAGCATGTGGTCCTGGCCAGTCTCGGGAGGGACCTGGTTCCAGCGAACATCTGTCATCATCAGGGGAGAGTAGCACATTGAAGCCTGTACCTGGATGTGCCCATGGAACCCCTGGCAGGCACAGTCCACTTCTCCATGGCTGGAGGCAGTAAACTGCACATCCTGCCAGGTATGGTCTGCAGCTGTCTGTAAACACCTGTATAGGACAGCCACATGGCAGAACTGTGTGCATGCATACCCACACACTATACAAACACACCTAGGGCAACCCCATACCTACACACACCACATCACCACACCCAGTTTAACTCATTACACCTCTCACCCACACACATGGTATCAAATGTATGGCCCACCTTCGGCCTCTGGCAAAACAACAACACATCCTGTGCATATGATGATAACTGTGCCACATCCCTGTCATCCATAACATCGATGCAGGGACAGGCTAATATGGTTCTGATGCACACAGTGACTGTACTACAGTGTACCAATGTACTGCAGTGTAACATGTTGTTAGGAGTAATATTTAATGCATACATGTCAGGTAGTGTAGCCATCCAGCAATGATGCATTATAGCTGTTAGTAACACTGGATGATTGTGTTCTCCATAATGTTATCCATTTGTGTTGTTGATGTACATGTGTCAGCAGGAGGATGGTCTGCAGTCATATTCCACAAGGGTTATGGCACTGTGATGACACCATGGCTGTGACATATCCAGGGTACAGTTGAACACATGTCACAGGTTTGTATAACAGTTATTGCCTGTGCCACATGGACAGGTGACCCGCTGGGACATGTATAATCTGCAACCTGATGTAGACCCATCCACATACACACACACTCTTACTTAGCAACACTGGGACTAGACCCCTACCTTGGTATGTAGTGCTACTGAACTGTGTGGCTTTCATTGCACACACCATACAGCGTGTAGGGTGAAGTGTGTTCCAGGTTACATGTTACATGCTGAACATCCCCAGACATGTACAGTATGGTAATGGAGGATGTAATGATTGCATATGGACAATACTTAGTGTGACATACCATCATATACACATTAACAGACACATAACAGGCAGACACACATCCACGAGACCTGGGCCTATCGGTGCTAACTAAATTGTCTATGTCCAATGTATTACTGGTAGGCTGCACACAGCACATGCATTACTGGGCTGGATTGTGCTAAAAGTTACCTGTATGGTTGATGGTGACAGTGGTCACCATAAAGTTGTACATGGGACATATACTGGGTGTACCATGGTGTAATGACAGTGTACACAGGACCCAAATCCCCCAGTGGATATTGTACTCACTGGAACCCATGATGACACTCTGACATACCCACCATCACACATTGCCCATGACTGCAATACAACCCATTGTATATCACAACAGTGGTACTACAGGGATATGCATCTAATGCACATGCCACAGGCATAGTAGGGTGTTGCATTATCATGCCTCACCTATGGGCAGCAACAACACTATCTGTACTACTGCGTAGCAATGCATATTGTAATAGGAGTATGTGGCCTTGGAATGGTGTATCCTACAGATATACAGACATACACACATACACACACTTGGCAGAACTCAATGGGTATCCCATGCCTGTCGACCTATTTTTACAACACTGTTGTGCTGGTACTGCAAGGCTCATGTAGCCGGTAGAGAGAGGAGCATAACAGGGTACATGTAATGTCTGATATACAGCAGCAGCCACATCTGACTTTGGCAATGGTTGTTGTGGTGGTGGTGAAGGCCCTCATGGAATTCCCAACTACAGGTGTACTAACACACAGACACTGCTATCCTCAGTAATTCACATGTACACATGTGTCAGTACTTGGTTGCATCGCTGCAGGTGGTCATAGCTGTGTAGCTAGCTTTTGTCCATGGAGAGATGGGTTGTGTAGGGGATGTGTGTACAGTGGTATCATGCCACCTGCCATGTGCCAGCAGGCAATCTATCGACATACACCACTGTGGTGACCCTCAGGGTGAGAGTGACATGCATCAGTCAATCCTCTGGGTGCCTCCTGTACATGGCCACTGAGGTAATCCAGTTGACATGTATGCAACATGTATTACAACATAGGGTTAGTGTCTGTGATGGAGACCTGTACCCAAGCATGTTCTGTTGACTGGTAGTGTAGTGGAGGTACCCATGGCATCTGCTGCGTACAGGGTGTTGTCTCCTATATGTGCCAGTTATTACACAGCTGGGCAGACATATCAGTGTCAATCAAGCATAGGTTGCCTGTACGTATCCCAGCTGGATACCTGCCATCTGCACATCTGTACAGGGACTGACAGACATCAGCTTGGCAAGTAGCTATGCAGTAGGATGAATGTGTGGACAGACAGATGTTTGACAACAATATGTATGCCATTACTACATGTTGGAAGCCCTCACTCACATGTGCTGTACAGACGGTAGTCCACAGTTACATTCCACATGTCAGATCATTATCCAGTAGGGGATATATACTGTGACACAGCTCACACACCAGGAGCACAACAGTGAGGCCTCAGAGTCCAGCTATGCCTGCAGGTGTGCTTGTTGTCAGTACTAAATGTAGCACTCTACTCTTGCCTGGGAAAGCACTATTAACAGTAGTACCACCATGATACACTACATGCCAGTGTGGCAGCACGTACCCTGGGTTACTACTCCTGTATGTAACACATTCACATGGATAACAGTTCTGTACAGGTCTCATATACTTATGTGTCCCAGACATGACTCTCACACCCCTTGCTACTGTAATGACAGCACATAGACACATGTATTGCATATGGCATTACATACACTTATTACAGATGTCATTACCCTAGTATGTTATCAGACTGGGATGTGAGCACTGGTTACCAGGGCGGAGCCATGCTTAGCAGGTGTCAGCATTGCTGCAATATAGATGCTACGCAGATTTGCGCACTGGTAAGCGAAGACTACATGGTGTAAGTGCCTATACGTTTAACCGTACCTTAGCACCACTTAGCTTCGTGTAAACCCGCACAAACCCACTTAAAGCTGCTCAGAACTGCCTCAACCACTCTGTATCCAACAACCCTTGTTCTGCCCAGCAACACAATAAACAGCCCTTGCAGCTCTTGAACCCAAGACACTGTACACTATAGTCACAACAGTTAACCACTACACCATGACCACTGTGAAGACAGTTGTTTTTCCAATAAATCTGTCACTACACATATTGATTAGTATTGAACAATTGCTTTGACTTCCACAAACGTGTAGTAGTTGTTATTGATATTACTGTTGCATCACATATGTTGTTATATCATAATGTACACATATCGGATACATACGGTGAGATACATCTGGGAAGGTATACACAACTGTGATGTTTACACATGACAGGAATATAGATATATACAGATACATATGTTGATATAAGTCTACATGTATATACACATGTATATTCATACATATGTCTGTCAACACATCTGTATAGTGCATCGTATATATGGCCATTTGTAGATCTCTTTGTATATACACATATGTATATATATATATATATATATATATATATATATATATATATATATATGTGTGTGTGTGTGTATATATATATATATATATATATATATATACATATATATATATATATATATATATATATTTAGTTATTTATTTATTTAAATTTGTTGACCGGGAGTGTCCGACTGGACGTAGGTCTATTTTCAGCGGAGGCCCGGGGAGAAAAGCTCCACAGTTAAAATAAACAGACAGTATTTACATTGGATTACATAGTGATTAACAATTTACATAGCAATTACTTACAACATATTTACAGATGAACATAGTACATCAGTAGACAACTAGAATCTTTATCTGTGAAGTGCATACCAGGCATTAACAAATGTTACAAGAAGAAGAAGTTCGTGCTGTATAATAAGTACTGGCTAATGAGCATCTGAGCTTGCTATAATCAAGGTAGTTAGTGGAGTGGAAAGAAAGGTAGTGGTTGGATGGGGTGGATGATATTAGAGTGGGAGTTGCAAGGGCATAGCCAGCATGTTTTTAGTTGCGCTTTTAGTAAAGTTTTGAAGTGGGTGCATGATGGTATGGAGGTAATTGTGGGTGGGAGTGAGTTCCATAATTTGGCTATGGCGCAAGAGAATAGTGCTTCACCAGCAGAGTTACTGGCTTTAGTGATCTGCAAGTGATTTTTGCTGCTGGATCTTAGTGGTCTGGTGGTGCGATAGGGTTGGAGTAGATTCTGGAGGGATGGGACATTTAGTGGATGGTTTAGTAGTTTGTGGGCGAGTGAGAGTTGATACCACTGTAGGAGGTGAGGGAGTTCAAGCCAGCCCAGTTCAGCAAGTGAGAGACAGTAGTGACTACAGTAGGATGCCCCTGTGGTGAAATTGGAAATTTTGTTGTAGCAGGTCTCTAGCTTGTTTAGATCACATTGCCTTAGGTTGGTATATATTGGAGAGGCATAAAGTAGGGTGAAGATAAGGTGGGAATTTGCTATTGAAATCTTTGCTGCTTTGGTGAGAAATTGTTTATTTCTGTATAATGCTCCTAGTTTTTTGTGGACTTTTTTTATAGTCATGGATATGTGAATGTCAAATTTTAGTTTATTGTCTATTTCCACTCCTAGCAATTTGGTGTGTTCAGTTGGGTATATTGTGGTGTTGTTTTTTTCTGTGATGTTAAAGTGAGAGTTGTTTTGAGTATGTTTGGTGGGTTGGAAGATGAGTAGTTTAGTTTTGTTTGGGTTGAGTATTTATCGGGCATCGGATAACCATGTTTCAACACAGGAAAAGGCTTCCTGTGTGACTTTTTGCAGTTTCGGTAGGGACTGGGCTGAGCAGATGATGGTCGAGTCATCTGCGTATTGTAAGAGTGTGCCATGTTTGGTGGCAGAGGCTAGATTATTGGTGTAAACAGAGAAGAGTAGGGGTCCAAGGATGGATCCTTGGGGAACCCCTATGGAGACAGGTAGTTGGGGAGATATGTCATTCTGCCATACAACGGATTGTTGGCGGTCAGACAGGTAACTCTGAAACCAGTTGGTGACCGATTGTGAGAAGGATAGGTTATTGAGGACAGAGATAAGTTGTTTGTGTGGGACCATGTCAAATGCTTTAGATAGGTCTAGGAAAGTAGCAGAGGAAAGATAGCCATTGTTTTTATGCTGAAGGATAGTGTTAGTAAAGGAGAGTAAGGCAGTGGTGGTGCTATGGTTTGGTCAGAAACCATGCTGAGTACTGGAAAGGAGGTTGTTAGTAAGGAGGTAGTCTGAGACCTGAGAGTGTATGCATCTCTCTAGTATTTTGGAGAGTGGAGAGAGAATAGCTATGGGGTGGTAATTGGTTAGTTCTGTGGAGGGTCCACCTTTGTGGAGGGGAATTATATGTGATACTTTCCACAGTGTGGGAACGTAACTTTCTGACAGAGATCGGTTAATCAAGATGGATACTGGATATATATATGCACGTCCTATGTGTACAGATATACCTATTTATGTTGATATATATGTAGATATCTATAACTATATGTGCATACATATCTATTCAGATATACCTATTTCTGTCGACATATATGTAGATATCACAACGTGTAAAGAGACAGCAAACTAAATAACCAGTATTAGAAGAAGCAAGCCAGGATCCACGAACCAATATTTATTGAGCGCTTTCGTTTTTTTAAAATAAAAAACTTCATCAGAATGATTACAAATTAACAATGACTGGCCCAATTTATATAGCAATCTTGCTTACAAAAATGTTAATTAGCAATCAGCTTATAGGTGTAGTTTCTAAAACACAAATACAATAAATACATACCTTAAAATACATAAAATGTATGATGTATAATATGTAAAATCTGTTAAAAACATATATATGTAAACTCACAGGAAACATTTAATTGTAAATTATATATTAATTATATAAATATATGCTTATATATAAACATATAAAAATATATATATATGTTGTGAACTGCATATTGATCACATATATCCTTCTGCCCTTAGTCTAAGTATAGGGCTGATGGAAATATTACTATTAAGGCCTGGGTATTCGGTAGCATTAGTCCTCATCTGCCACCTTAATTCATAAAACTCTAAAAAGTCATTAACTGGACCCCCCCATCCCCCATTGATACCTGCTCTAAAACTGTGAACTTAAAGTTGTGTCCCTCATTATTATTAATGTGGACTGCCAAGGCATTTTTAATGTCCTGCTTCCTGATGTCATAGCAGTGCTGATAGACCCTACTTCTAAGGGCATTGATAGTCTTGCCAATGTAAAAACATGGACATAACTGGCAAAGGGCAAGATAAACTACAGATTTGCTGCTGCAACAAAATTTCTTCTTATAGAAATATTTCCCATAATTAGGAATATCAATCTCAGTGCACTCCATGATATGTTTACATTGAAGGCAAAATCCACATTTCAACATACCCCCTACTTTGGTGTCAATAATATTGTTTCTCTCTAACATATTTTTGAAGGAAATATCCTTCTGATAGACAATTTTTGGGGCCTTTCTCACTATTTCAAGATAATCTTGACTGGTGTGAAATAAATTCCAGTTATGCTGAATAATCTGGGTAATGTCAGTGAATTGTATGTTAAACTTAAAGATAGCTGACCTTTTAAAGTCAATTCCTTCCTTGGGTAAACTTTCATTTTGAATAATACATTTACCAAGTAAAGGAAAATAATACCCCCTATGTCTTTTATCTATAACTTCCTGTAAAATAGGTTTTAAAAACAGTTCAGGATAGCCTCTTTGCAAAAGCATATTCTTCAATACTTCAATTTGCTGTAAGAAATCCTTCCATTCAGAAGTCATATGGGCCAAATGAACAGCTTGGCCCTTTAACAAGGATTTCTTCTGATGTAGTGGGTGGAAACTGTTGAAGTGCAGGAGGTTGTTAGAGTAAGTAGGTTTTCTAAATAGTGTTGTTGTAAAGTATTTTTTATACTCATTTTTCTTGATGGTAATATCCAAATAATCTATTGCATCTTTCCCTACTGTATACGTAAAATCTAAAAAATCTGTACTTTGCTTTATGTAGGACAAAAAGCTATTAAGCTCTTCCATACTACCATGCCACAGGATAATGATGTCATCCAAATATCTGCCATAATACTTCCAATATTGAGCATATTGGCTATTAAAAATTAATTCTAGCTCCCAAAAGGCCAGAACAATATTCGCAAGTATAGGGGCACATTATAGCCCCCATTGCTACACCCTTGCATTGTTTGAAGAGCTGGGCTTCAAATACTATGACATTGGTGTCTAGAACCAGTTCCATTAAGGTTCTAATAGTCCTAACAAGCTCATGTTTGATATTGGAATATCTACATAAAAATAGGTAAAACCACTCCACACCCAGTTCATGTGGGATAACAGAGAACAAATCCCTAACATCAATTGTCACAAAAATGAGACCGTTGTCATATATATCCTTATTTATTTTCTTTAGAAAGTCCCATGAATCCTTTAAAACCCAATAAAAATTATTTAATGTTGATTTTAGTTGAGTGTCTATAAATTTGCCAATAAAATATGTTTTAGATGCCTTTGTGTCAACAATATGCCTAAGGGGTGGATTACTTATATCCTTATGTAGCTTTGGTATGCCAAAAATAGTAGGAATTTTTGGGGACTTAACTGCCATAAAATTATAGTCATCTAAACTAATTTCCCTGTTTAACAATAATTCATCTAGAATTACATCAACTTTCCTATACAATATGTTTTTCTCATTCAAACTAATCTCACAATATACATTAATATACAATATACCAAACATTTTGTCTACATAGGAATTAGTATTCATGATGGCCAAACCACCCCCTTTGTCAGGTTTCATGACTCTGATTGCCCTATTGTTGCATACATCTCTGACTAGTTTATTCTCATATAAAGTTAAATTATTGTCCAAATCTGAATACTTTCTCTTGTTTTTAAGGAGCTTACGTATGTCATGTTCACACATTCTCTCAAATGTTTGTATCAAAGGGTTCAAGGGGGGGGGGGTAAATAAACCAGTTTTTTTACATGGTTCATGATCTATAGAATTAAAACACATTCCTTTAAATAAAAACTGTAAGTTTAACTTCCTTGTATAAAGCTTTAAATTAATTAATACTTCATCAAGTACTGCATTTCTACATGGGACAAAAGAAAGCCCTTTATCAAATACATCTGCCAATTTCTGGTCAAAAATAGAGTCAGTATAATTATAAATACAAAAATCACCACAGGTATTTTTTAAAATGTTGCATGTGTCATGAAAGTCCTCACTCACTGTGTCATTACATATGAAAAGTGCATCAGGAATTAAGTTTGGGATCATTAGGTTAAGGTCAAATGTTGTAGAACTATCCAAGTCATTAGATACATTTGATATATTAAAAAATTTGATACATTTAATAAATTTAATAAATTCAATACATTTTCTCGCCTACCCCTCCCCTGTGATTCCAATTGTAATAACCCGTACCCCCTCTCTGGTTCCTCAGTTGCTCGGACCTCCTCAGAGGGGGATACTCTAAAGAGTCAGGGTGAAATTCATCGAAATTATCATCCCTGTTGACATCGGGGACATGCAGATTATCATTGACAGAATTATTTGTGTAAAATACCTGTCAATATTGTCCCAAGGGGGGTGGGGGGTAGGCTTTCCGTTGGGCATAGTCATTCTCATCTCTCTTTAATTTACTGTCCTTTTTCCGTTTAAGATCACAAATATTATTATCCGCCTTTTTAAAAATATTGAAATAGTCATTTTGTTTGAGTTTAAATAACAAATCCGAATGTATACTATCAACAAGAGTCTTTACCTTGGCTGATATGCCAAGTAACTTTCTTTCATTGTGTCTAATAAGACAGTCTAAAAGTTCTCAGCCATGTTTATTAAATAATTCAAGAAGTTCAACATGTAATAAAGAGTCTTTGACTAACCCTGCTGGATACTTCCATGTGCGAATACCTTTTGGAATTTCCTCTATTCGCTTACACTCCCTTAAATAGTTGTTTTCTAGCTGTAATTTCCGATATTCCAATACACTTTTTTCAAATTGTTTTAGTTGGTCATTCAACGAGACGTTACCTTCAGGACTTCATTGTTCTGGGATAGAAAGCCATTCACGTTCAGTCTCCAGCCACTAATTTAGTGTGTCTCTTCCATTGTAGGAAGTAGCGGCCCCCCTGTTATCAGAACTGGAAGCCATATGTAAATTAACCTCACCCGATTGGTTAGGTTGCGATCTGCATTCTTGCTGCCATTGTGCCAATGTAATGCCACTAAAAATATTCTCTGCCTCCTCTCCATGGTCATCCGACCTAGCAGGACGTAGAGGCAACTCTTGTGTAGGTCATTGGATCAATCTACCCATTAAGAGTGCTAAATTCTCCATCGTTGAATTCAAAGTCTGTAGTGACTGTGCTAGTGTTGCAATGGTAGGTGGTTCACTAAGCACTGCTCCTTCCATGCCAAACAACTCACAACGTGTAAAGAGACAGCAAACTAAATAACCAGTATTAGAAGAAGCAAGCCAGTATCCATGAACCAATATTTATTGAGCGCTTTCATTTTTTAAAATAAAAAACTTCATCAGAATGATTACAAATGAACAATGACTGACCCAACTTATATAGCAATCTTGCTTACAAAAATGTTAATTAGCAATCAGCTTAAAGGTATAGTCTCTAAAACACAAATACAATAAATACATACCTTAAAATACATAAAATGTATGATGTATAATATGTAAAATCTGTTAAAAACATATATATGTAAATTCACAGGAAACATTTCATTGTAAATTATATATTAATTATATAAATATTTGCTTATATATAAAATATAAAAATATATATATGTTGTGAACTGCATATTGATCACATATATCCTTCTGCCCTTAGTCTAAGTATAGGGCTGATGGAAATATTACTATTAAGGCCTGAGTATTTGGTAGCATTAATCCTCATCTGCCACCTTAATTCATAAAACTCTAAAAAAGTCATTAACTGGACCCCCCCCTAACCCTAATGATACCTGCTCTAAAACTGTGAACTTAAAGTTGTGTCCCTCATTATTATTAATGTGGTCTGCCAAGGTATTTTTAATGTCCTGCTTCCTGATGTCATAGCAGTGCTGATAGACCCTACTTCTAAGGGCATTGATAGTCTTGCCAATGTAAAAACATGGACATAACTGACAAAGGGCAAGATAAACTACAGATTTCTTCTTATGGAAATATTTCCCATAATTAGGAATATCAGTCTCAGTGCACTCCATGATATGTTTACATTGAAGGCAAAATCCACATTTCGACATACCCCCTACTTTGGTGTCAATAATATTGTTTACTTGGTAAAGGTATTATTCAAAATGAAAGTTTACCCAAGGAAGGAATTGACTTTAAAAGGTCAGCTATCTTTAAATTTAACAGACAATTCACTGACATTACCCAGATTATTCAGCATAACTGGATTTTATTTCACACCAGTCAAGATTATCTTGAAATAGTGGGAAAGGCCCCAAAAATTGTCTGTCAGAAGGATATTTCCTTCAAAAATATGTTGAGAAACAATATTATTGACACCAAAGTAGGGGGTATGTCAAAATGTTGATTTTGCCTTCAATGTAAACATATCATGGAGTGCACTGAGATTGATATTCCTAATTATGGGAAATATTTCTATAAGAAGAAATTTTGTTGCAGCAGCAAATCTGTAGTTTATCTTGCCTTTTGCCAGTTATGTCCATGTTTTTACATTGGCAAGACTATCAATGCCCTTAGAAGTAGGGTCTATCAGCACTGCTATGACATCAGGAAGCAGGACATTAAAAATGCCTTGGCAGTCCACATTAATAATAATGAGGGACACAACTTTAAGTTCACAGTTTTAGAGCAGGTATCAGTGGTGGATGGTGGGGGGTCCAGTTAATGACTTTTTAGAGTTTTATGAATTAAGATGGCAGATGAGGACTAATGCTACCGAATACCCAGGCCTTAATAGTAATATTTCCATCAGCCCTATACTTAGACTAAGGGCAGGAGGATATAAGTGATCAATATGCAGTTCACAACATATATATATATATATATATATATTGATATGTTTATATATAAGCAACTATTTATATAATTAATATATAATTTACAATGAAATGTTTCCTGTGAGTTTACACATATATGTTTTTAACAGATTTTACATATTATACATCATACATTTTATGTATTTTAAGGTATGTATTTATTGTATTTGTGTTTTAGAGACTACACCTTTAAGCTGATTGCTAATTAACATTTTTGTAAGCAAGATTGCTATATAAGTTGGGTCAGTCATTGTTCATTTGTAATCATTCTGGTGAAGTTTTTTATTTTAAAAAACGAAAGTGCTCAATAAATATTGGTTCGTGGATCCTGGCTTGCTTCTTCTAATACTGGATATATGTAGATATCCATAACTATATGTGCCTATGTATCTATATCTGTATATGTGTAGACATATATTGCTGTGTAACTGTATATATTTGAGTGTTTGTTTGTGTATATATATATATATATATATATATATATATATATATATATATATATATATATATGTGTGTGTGTGTGTGTGTGTGTATGTGTCTGTACATATCTATATCCATATATGTATGTAGATATGTATATGTGCATATATCTATATAGATACATGGATAAATATATATACATATATGTTTACCATATGTCCAGAGCATGGAGTGGAATCCTACCTCTGTACCAATAGTCCCGACCTCTTACTGCAAGGGGATGTCGTGTATGTATTGCAGGTGTACATATATATATATATATATATATATATATATATATATATATATATATATATATATATATATATATATAGACTGTTGCTACTGTAATAGGGGTTGTCTTAATAGACATGTTGTGTATGGGAGGTCACATCTGCTTTTGACATGTCCGCCATTGGCTACTGACAGACATCCTAAGAACATCATAATACAGTACCACTCCTAGCACAGTTATGATCTTGTGGACTAAATCAGAGATATGAGCAATATATGTGGACAGTCTAGTACTCTGTGATCAGTCTACAGGTGTACACATATTCCCTTCATGCGAGACATGTGGACCATGCCTCCAAATGTGGATGTTAATAGCCATGTACATGGGTATGTCATGTAAATACTGGACTACATATGCCCACACAGTTTATGCATGCACACACGCCAGTCTGTCCTGACACATAATAACTGGTGGTGCAGAGGTCACATGGCCACATACTACCCAGTAGTTAGTGACATACATCTGTACAGAATCCCACTGCTTTGTCAGAAATACACTGCAGTTATGGTGGCCTGGCAGCAGTATGTCTTGCAAATAACTGGACATAACAGCACACTGAGTAATTACTTTAGGCTACTAGGCATGTCATAAAGCACTGTGCAAACTACAGGCAGACTGCCACAACACTGGACTACATTTTGTATGGGGGAATACACATGTACCTATGATTATAGTGGGCTCTACATGCATGTCACAGCACAGAGTAACAGACACTTGTGAGAAAGTGCATACCCACAACCAATGTAAATACAGCCACAGCCACATATTGTACACAAGCTTAATATGACACTATATGGACTGTCTGATAAACACCATCCTTATATGTGCCACTCACACACTAACCCTACATATACTGGGTCATAGCACAGTGTGGTCCAATGGCTGTCTGTGGTATGGGACACGTGTGTGTCTGGCCCTACAGACATGTGAGCCAATAGGGTACAATACACTGGAGCAGCATGTAACATCAGATAGAACAGGACCAAGAACAATGACATCTACCACAGTCTGTGCACAGCCCAAGGTATGTATGCAGAATACACATACTGTCGACAATCACCCTAAGTACACAGACCCCAGTACTGTACACACAACCGCAGAATCCCCAAGTTATGTCCTCAGAAACAACCCCTACATAACATGTCTAGCAGTCTGATATCTGACTGGCTTGTTATCAGGTATGATGTCAATAAATAATGGTGTACAGAACATATGCACCTCTTACTGTATGACATATGTACAAAGGTTGACAGACTTGTGGCTGGAGCTACGAACACTGGCCCAATACTGGCATGTCGCTGTGATAACCTCATACATTTACTGTCGTACCAGAGTTTGTTGTGACATATGTCCTATGAGGGATATGAAGTCAGTAACTCTCATGGCTGTTACCATGTACTGACTGCAATCCTCACATTATGCTTCTGCAGTTCTCAGATAGGTGTTCTGTGAGTAACACAAGAAACAAAAGGCTTCACACACTGCCCAGTCTGCAGATGACCTTACAGATGGGGGTTTCATCTAAAATGTAGCACTGTCATGACAGGTATTAAAACATGTAGACCACCCATATCCACACATACCCTGTTAAACTGACATTACTCCAAATGCAGAATAACAACACTTACATTCTGTAGTCATGTCTGACACACCCCCCTCCTGTCTGTTGGCCTGTTTCCACAGTGTTTGTTGTTAGAGGTAAATCCCACAACCATCTGTGATGCTGTTTGCCAAACACCAGATCTAGGTCCTGCTCATAGTGAATGAAAAGGCCCAACACCAACATGATGTTCCTAGATATTGGAGTGTGTTTACATGCAATTGGCTATGAGAATGTTACCACAGATGTTCCACATGCAATCAGTTAGAGGAGGACTGCAATTCATGCAGAGGCCATCAGCTGATCATGAACATCACTTACAAAGCACAAGCTGCTGCCTAAACAAAGCAGTTGTACTTCTCCACATCCACCAGAGAGGGAGTAAGAGAGACAGACAAAGACAAAGTAAGTCGGGGAGGGGTGGGAGAGTAAATCCTAAGCATGTTTGTGTCACACAACTACTAGTATGGGGTTTCAACCCCCTGACTGACTATGTATTGCTATCACATCTATGCAGTTATTGCATGCGCCACATAGCTTACATGTTGAGGAGCTGTCCAAACGTATATGTGATGGTGAGTGACATCTGCAGCAGTGATATAGTAGTGATATGGTAGGTGTAGTACACATGCCTGTCCACATGAACAGGTGTCAGGGTCAACAAAGCCACACTCTCTCAGGGACTCACACACATTGACACACTTGGCAGGGTCAGGAATGTACTTCCTAACTAGTTAGTTTGCCACAATACAGTAATGCGCAGGTATGACATGTACCACAGGGGTTATCTGGAGGTTATATGGGCAAAGGGTATGTGAAGGTGTCTGACATCAGACAGCATGCTTCAGTATGCCAATGGGAGTTGTAGTGATTGTGAATGTGGTCAAAAGCATCATCCACCACACACACAGACACACGGTGCCAGTACTGACATGCATGGGTACATTGCTTCACAGGTGTGTAGTGGTTGAATGTGCCAGAAGGCTATACAAGGCTAGGTGAAGGGTATACCTTGGCATCAGGCCACATGACAATGGTCTGCAGTGTGGCTCATGGGTGTAGGATTGGCCCACACAGGTGGAAATAATTGTATTCACCATCCAGTCACCTGGGTTACAATTGTGTATGGCCAGTGTTGTGCAATGCTTGCCATGTATGTGTTCTATAGTCCATGACATGGACAGTGTGTGGGATGTGCACACATCCCACATGCAAGTACAGTGACATGTGGAAATGTACCTGTGGTATCTGGCCCATGTTGTGTACACAGATTGTTATCATCAGATGTGCCAGTCCTGGCCTCATGTGACGGGAACTGTTAATGGTCAGCAGGTTGACCCTGCACCTACATTGATACCTTGGTGGTATCTGTCCATACAGGGTATGTGTTTAAGGCATGGTATGTCCTTTGTGGGTCACATTTGATGTCATCACAGATGTTGCAGATGTCCAGTGGGGAACATAGTAAAAGCTCACTGTCTGCAATTACATGCCTATTGTGCTGATGGACAGGGTGCCACGCCTTCTGTAGTCCACTGCAATCATACCATGGTTACTATCTGTGGGCAATATGTAGGGTACTACCAACATAGCAATTGTTGCATAGGCAAGTGTGTTTGTGTATGAGACATGAGTTGAGAGTGTTCTCTGGGTAATACAAGGGTTGCTACTTTGTTCGCCAGGCCTTGATGTAACATGTAGGCGTATGGATTGGTACCCCAGCCTCTCGGCTATTTGACATCTGTTAACCTTGTAAGGTGGACATTGTGACATATAATAGGGCTACCATATAAGAAATTTGCAAAACCCACTCTACAATGAGTCCAGTTGTTATACACTCACACAGGATACAAATGACAAACACAGACACAGCCATACACACACTTGCCATGTCTGGGATTTGAACTCCTACCTAACTAGTTTATCACACTACAGCATTACGCAGTTATAGTACGTGCCACGGAGATTACTGGACTACTCCTTCCCCAAAGGTGCATTTCGCAGGGAATGACATCAGCAGGCTTGTACTGACTGTGAATGGCCTCAAAAGCATTGCACCCTACACAGACACAAACATCCACACTTGCCATATCTGGGAATAGAACCCCTACCAAACTACTATATCACACTACAATATTACGCTGTAATAGGGCACGCCACAGAGATTATTTGAGTACTCCTTCCCCAAAGGTGTATTTCACTGGGAATGATATCAGCAGGCTTGCCAAAGAAGGGCAATGGAGGTTGTAGTGATTTTGAATGGCCTCAAACGCATTGCACCCTACAAAGACAAACAAACATCCACACTTTACATGTCTGGGAATAGAACCCTTACCAAACTACTATATCACACTACAGCATTATGCTGTTATAGGACACGCCATGAAGATTTCTGGAGTACTCCTTCCCCAAAGGTGTATTTCACTGGGAATGACATCAGCAGGCTTGCCAAAGTATGGCAATGGAGGTTGTAGTGACTGTGAATGAACTTAAAAGCATTGCACCATACACAGACAAACACACATCTGCACTTGACATGTCTGGGAATAGAACCCCTACCAAACTGCTATATCACATTACAGCATTATGCTGTTATAGGACAAACAACGGAGGTTATTGGAGTACTCCTTCACCAAAGGTGTATTTCACTGAGAATGACATCAGCAGGCTTCCCAAGGTAGGGCAATGGAGGCTGTAGTGACTGAATGGCCTCAAAAGCATTGCACCCTACACAGACAGGCAACCACACACACAAACATCCACACTTGCCATGTCTGGGAACAGAACACCTACCAGACTACTATATCACACTATAGCATTATGCTGTTATAGGACATGCCACGGAGATTACTGGAGTACTCTTTCCCCAAGGGTGAATTTCACAGGGGATGACATCATCAGGCTTGCCAAAGTAGGGCAATGAAGGTTGTCATGACTGTGAATGACCTGAAAAGCATTGCACCCTACACAAACAGAGACAGGTACACACATGCGCACACACACACACACACACACACACACACACACACACACACACACACACACACACTCACACACACAGTTGCCATGTCTGGGATTAGAACTACTACCTACCTAGTTTATCACACTATAGCATTACACATTTATAAGACACACCACAGAGATGACTGGGCTATCCATTCTCCAAAGGTGTATTTCACAGTGAATGACATCAGCAAGCTTCCCATAGTAAGGCTATGGGGAGGGCAGTGTGTGTGCCTGGGCCATAACCCATTCATCTACAGGTAGACACACTACACTCAGGCACACGCAGGTTTATATTACGCAGGTACATGTATACAACTGCTAGATGGCTACTGCCTTGTACAGTCATGTTGCACAGCTAGCACTTGCACCACAGAGTCTTTAATGCTGAGGGATACCAGTGGTTAATTTCTACAGTGAATGACATTTACACATCATGTGGTTGTAGCCATTTGGCTGTGTGCTGGGTGGGACAGGCCTCATGATGGAAGGCTCTTTGTCACTCTCTTCCACACATCTATGTATGTGTACTTTTGGAATATTATAGTGTGTTGTCCTTGTATATATGTGTGTATTCCTATCCAATGTGTGTGCAAATCATGACTGGTGCATACTGAGGAATGTATGCACTAACATCTTCAACTGTGGATATGTATGGTCCACTGTTGTTGGCAGAAATGGGCTTCATTTGTTTGTGTTTGAGCATGCCCGGTATGACCTTTCAGTATGTTGTTGTCTGACATTGTCTTCATTTCTCTAAGTGTGTGAACATGCCCAGTATGGCCTTCTGTACTGAATGTGTGGATCCATTCCGGGTAGATTATACTCCATTGCAGACCTTTGTGTTCTACACCTACAGCTAGCAAATTATTTCTGCAGGATATCTGTAGATCAGTTGGCAATATGGGGTCAAACTGTTTAAGGGAGAGTATGTACTGTAGGTGATTCTGTCTGTGCTGCTTCTGCTACATGGTACTGGTGTTAGCAGTGATATTCAGACATGTGTACTGTTATACACTGTGATGTTTTATGTCCTCAAGTACTGTCAGGTAGACATTTTTGCTCGCAGTGATGTCCTGGGGAACACAGGGTGAATGCAGCTGTGTCCAGTATTGTGGTCAAACACCTACCTATTCCTGGAAGGTTATGCCATTCTGGAGGGGGAGCTGCAGACACTTACTGCTGGGTCTGTGTATTCAGTTCAGTACCTTGGTGCAGTGGTAGCAGAGAATCCCTTACTTGTACATCCATCGACGTGACAGTATGGCCTTATCATTCTGTGTCAATACCTCACAGCTGTACAGATTCACACAGGCTACCCAGAGGCAGGGGTCATAAGTCATGACATTACCCCTATTGTGGTGTACGGGCAGATTTGTAGCCACCCATTTTTGTGTTTGCAGCCAGGGATAGTATGTGCACATGTTTCGGACTTTGCACATTCCATGCTGCCCATGCTCCCACCCACCCCCTATTATTCTATCCTCTTCAATACATTATGCAAACATTCTCTGATAATTTCCCTATAGTTATCACCTCATCACAGATGTGTTTTGGTGTTGGTCCACAGTTCATGCAGTGGGACATGGTGGACATGTTACTGTGGTTTGTCTACATGGTGTTGCATATCGGTTATGTGCAGCATGTTATGTTGTTATTTGGGTGTCCATGACATAACATACATTGGCAGTACGGGTGAGATGCAGGCCTTTGGCAGAGGCCTGTAGGCCATTTGGTGGTGATGCAGGCCAGCTGTAGCAGGCCGTTACATTCTGTCACTCCTACAGTCCCAGACTGCCATACAGTATATTCCCCCTGGGGTGACAGGGTAGGTGTGCTTGATGTTCATGCCAATACTTTCTATCAGTATTGATCAGGTGGTGTGGATGCTGGCAGGGTGCTGCTTACAGCTAGGGACACACCTGCATGGGACACCTGCACTGCATGCTGCATTCTTTCGGTATTGCCATACACAGGTGGGGGTCATATTGTACCCATTCCCAACAGCAGGGATAAGACCAGAGAGGTACCTGTGGGTGTTTTTTGGGTGAGCTGGGTGCATGTGTGCTATGGACACTACTTGCATCTGACTCACAGATATGCATGGGGCATTCCAGTTATGTTAGCTTCTGCAGGGACATCAGATGTTTCTCAGTACATCAGTCCTATCACCTTTGTGATCTGCAAGTGTTCGGCCAGACAACATCGGTATTCCCTACTACAAGCCCAGATAATGTGATGCATACCTGTATGTACAATTCCAAGGGTGTGTCTATTTCACGATTACACATTATACACTGTATGTCTGGGGTACTTTTCCCTGTGTACTGCTTGTATATCTAGCCCAACAGTCATGCCATGTGCATCTTTCAGATTATGACACATATTACCACCATACATTTACAATAACTTATTGCTAGAATGTGTTATACTGGGGAGCATTGTCTTTGGCGCTGCAGTTGTGAGGACTTGGCTCTGTCATCGGCAGTAGTGGGCAATGGCTACCAGGTCAAACCACAACATGCATACATACTGACCACTCTCACACAATATGGAACACACACCAACCTAACACACACATACCTGCATATTGTACAAATGTTACAATCTATCCTGCTACCTTGGCCACCTCAGGTCATCTGTGCTCCACTGGTATTATACCTCCACATACATGTTACTACATGCCTACATCAGATTGGAGGGGGGCACACCTAACTGTTACTACATTTCTACATAGGATTGGGGGGGGCAAACCTAACTGTTACGTGTCTACATTGGATTGGAGGGACACACCAGACTGTTACTACATTTCTAACTAGGATTGGGGGGTACACCTGACTGTTTCTACATTTATACTTAGGATTGGGGGGCACACCTGACTGTTACTACATTTCTACTTAGGATTGGGGGCACACCTGATTGTTTTTACATTTCTACATAGGATTGCAGGGGGCACACCTGACTGTTACTACATTTCTACTTAGGATTGGGAGGGCACACCTGGCTGTTTCTACATTTCTACATAGGATTGGGGGGGCACACCTGACTGTTTCTACACTTCTACATAGGATTGCGGGGGGCTCACCTGACTGTTGCTACATTTCTATTAGGATTGGGGAGGCACACCTGACTGTTTCTACATTTTTACATAGGATTGCAGGGGGCACACCTGACTGTTAATACATTTCTACTTAGGATTGGGAGGGTACACCTGGCTGTTTCTACATTTCTACATAGGATTGGGGGGGGCACACCTGACTGTTTCTACATTTCTACATAGGATTGCAGGGGGCTCACCTGACTGTTACTACATTTCTATTAGGATTGGGGGGGCACACCTGACTGTTTCTACATTTCTACATAGGATTGGGGGGCACACCTTACTGTTACTACATTTCTACTTAGGATTAGGGGCACACTTGACACTTGTACACATTTTCTATGACTGTACTGGTATGTCAGGTACTCCATTTCATTCTGTATTGCTAACTGGAGGCATATCAGTGTACTATAGGTCTTAGGTTTGATTGACCTACATATCAGTTTCTGAATTCTTACCCTTCAGAACTAACATCCCACTGCCGGACTTAATGTAGTCTGTCTGTGTGTGTGTGTGTGTGGGGGGTTACCCATAGCCATCATTCAGAGGCCTTAGCACGGCCTTTGTTTGTGTTTGTCTACACCTGTCCTGCTAGCTGAGACTGTTTTTGGGTATGTGAACTTCCCTGACTGGTATGTGTGTGTCATATGGACACACATGTGGCCCAGCACATTTCCTGCAGTGAGTTTTGTCACCATGTGTAGTACTGGCTACTATGGTGACACCAGTATTTGTTACAGATCTCATGCTGCCACTATAGGTGTCTACTATCTGCTGGCATCCCATTCAGACACCCGATTCCCTTGCATGCTCATATCCATACCGTAGATACAAGTAACAACACATACTACTCCATTCAGCAATTAGTAAGAAGAGTGACTTACCTTGTGGGTGTGCCAGTACTGAGGATGGTGCTGGAGGGCTGTCTATGTCAGATGCACATAGTACACTCCCTAGATATGGTTGAGCACAGATAGTGTAATGTTTAGCATCCCTTTTACTGTATGTGCGAGTCAGAGAGAGGTGTCATTCCCTGGGTCACTCCTGTGTCAGTGTATGTGCTATGCATTGCCTCTTTGCCAAGGCCAGGGCATACTGGGCACGCCTCCATCTGCCTACTGGGGCATGCTCAGGTTGTTCCTCCTCCGAGTCACTCTGTGCCTGTGCAGGCCTTGGCAATGGTGGGGGGGGGGGGATGTGTGGCCCTGCCCCATGCTGTTCCTGCTGCAGCTGTTTCCGCAGGATCATATTGTGTAGCATGGCACATATGATAACAATTTGAGTACATGTAGCTGGTGAGTACTGCAAGGCTCCACCGGATGTGTCCAGGCACCAGGACCATGACTTGAGCATCCCAAACAGATGCTCTATTATAATTCTGGTCTGTGTGTGTGCCTCATTATGGAGTTCTTGTCCGGGTATGTGTGCATTTCTGATGGGTATCATCAGCCACGGCTCCAGTGCGTAACCAACATCCCCCACTAGGTGACCGAGAGGGATGTCCCCATTGGCAAATCTCTGATACAGCTGTGTCAGATGCCAGATGTGGGAATCGTGATAGCTTCCAGGGCAGCCAGCACACACATTCATTATTATGCCCTGGGCATTGCACATGACCTGGCAGTTGATGGAGTGGAAGCCCTTGAAGTTGATGTAGACCATACCCCACTCACCGGGTGGTGCTTTGATGCATATGTGCATGCAGTCTGTAGCACCCACTACTTCAGGGCATTCTGCTATTTGGTGGAAGAGACGCATATTGTTGGCCAACGCCTCACGGGTGTTGGGGAAATATACGTGCTCACTAGCATATGCTGATATCACATCCAGGAATGGGTGGAGTACTCTGGATGCTGATGCCTGTGAGATCCCCATGATATGCCCAGTTAGCATTTGACAGGTACCTGTGGCTAGTATTCTTAGGCCTACACATACCTTGGTATCCACTGGGATGGGCTCCCCTCTGTTAGTTGTGTGTGTCAGGCGTAGCCCGCACAGCTCAACAATTTGCTGTAAGAGGTCCCTGTCCACCCTATAGCGCTCCACTATCTCTAGCTCATGTAGCCCCTGGTAAGTTACCCTGGGTCTGTACATTCTTCTCCATCTCCTCACTGTGGGTTGGTCAACAGCATTCTCATGCTCACCACCCTGAGCCTCTTCCACATGTTGATGTATGATAGCTATTGCAGCCCCTATAATTTTGTTGTTTTTGTTTGTTAAAATTCCCCTCACTTGTATACACCGGTGGTGTAGAGTATGTGGGAAAAAACAGAGGGAATGGTGTTTGCATAGTTTATAGTAATGTTCTAGGCTGAGCTGGGCTGGTCTGCTGCTTGTGTAATTGGCTGATTCTGATACATTTCATCTGCCAGCTATGCTAGTTCTCCTAGATTACCTTCCTACTGCTGTTTTCCCTTCCCATTGCCTTCCTGTTTAAGCCCTGGGGCACACCATGCAAACACAGTACTCAAATGTGCACAGAGCTGCTATTTCCTGGTTTAAATTTTTTTTTTGTTTAAACCCGGTGCGCGGGTCGCACACCTGCTTAGGCAATGTAAAGAGCACTAGGCAGCCTCAGACACACCCCCTTGCTTAGCTCTGCTAAGCTAAGGGCAAACCCGAGCCACAGGGCTCCAATCTGCTTACAGTATGCCTGACACCCCCCCCCCATGATGTCAGCTAACTCCTAGGCTTACACCAAGTTATTCCTAGACCTTACACTGTTGGGTGCTGACTAGCAATGAGGGGAAATCTGGGATTCAGTGTCATTCCCCTCATTTGCATAGGATTGCCTGCTGATGCATAGTTACAGGTCCCACACTAAGCCTCCCCCCTTAGCAACCACTATTCACTGGCCATGTTGTCTTCTGCCTGCCATTGAGTATAATGGCAAAATAGTGATTTTGTTTAGAATGCTTATTTTAGTTTTTTTTAATTTTTCGCCCAATCCCGTTTGTGTGCCGCTGCCCTATGCTTAAACAGCCGAAATCGGCTAAAAAAAAAAAAAAAAGTTTTTGTTTTTTTGCAACTGTTTTCCATGCCAATGGCCATATATTTGGCCACTGGCATGCTTTCAACATAATATACACCCTTTATTTGGAGCTATCATGGCTCTGCTTTGTAGTTTGCAGAAATGTACTCGATTACTAACTGAGTACATTTCTGCAGATTACACTAGTCCTGCACGGCCAGCTGCCAGCTTCCTGGATCGCAAATTCACCTCATTTGCATGGATTTCACCTGCAAATGGGGTAATTTGCATACAGGAGCTGGGTCCATGCAGGACCAGTTGCAGGTGTGCTTGTGCATGTCCCTGCAGCTTATTCCTGGATCGCATGGCAGACATGTTGCCTGCTGGAGCTCCTTCACTAGTCCTGCACACTGTGCAGGGCTTGTTGAATCCGGGGATATATCTTTGGAACCATTTCAGTTATTAAAGAAGTGTAAATGGCAAACTCTTCAGCACAAACTATTTTATAGTGGTGGTAGCCTTTATGTTCTAGGTATTAAACTAGATTTTATAAATCACAGTAAACACAGTAACTATTACAACAATATCTCACCAACCACTCAAGCTGCACACATACTGTTAGCAACATTTTGTTTATTCACATGAAAACTTTCATATGAGACTAAACAGTTCTGGCTGTGTTACTTGGTTGTAAAGAGATTTAGAGAAACATGAAATTTATAACAACATAAATAAATGTTATATGAACAATTAATATCACTTTACCTGCACTAGACAGAGGTCAAATATCAATACAGTTGTGTTTGCATTGTGTAAGCTTTAAGATTAAATATTTGAATGCTTTGTATGTAACATGTTTTTAGAATTATTAATGCAAATATGCAGAAGCAATATTTGTCAACTAGAGACATCAGTATGCAACTACAGAAACACCTGCAGCCATCAATAGACTGTATGACATATATTTTGGTTTAAATCATTTGCTACTTGTAAAACAATGCGTGTAGTTTATATGACTAAGGGCCTATCGTGCTGCATTTAAATCAGCAAAACAGAAAGTTTAAGAAAATAATTATTCAGCATATTTATGATATTAAAAATTAAATATGACTAGTGTGCCATCTAAGCATGCACATATGATGAGCACAGACCATATGTTTACATTTTGTGTCTTATAGGTCATTCAAACAGATTCTAGGAAATACAATATGCTAAATAAAACTGAGTGCAAGGAATATGAGCAGATCATTATACTGAATGCTACCTCTCCCAAGGCATAAATGATATTTGCACTTGAAAACCTTTTTTAAAATCCAAGGTTTAAATTATTAGACATGTGGCCTTGTTTAGGTCAGACAACTTTTAACGTTATTTAAATGTGGTTCTGTGGTTGATGTTTTAAATACTTGATAAAGGGTTGTACACATGAAAGTTTGCATGTCTTATCTATTAAATTGTTGTAAACCACACTGTTTTTTTTTTCTCTTTTGTACCTCCTACAGCTTCAAGTGTGTATGCACAATCAAGAATGTATACTAAAACATTTGAATACACTTCTGTCAAAAATGCAAAAATACAAATTTTTGGCTTTGTGTCCTTAATGTCTGAGATTTTTTTTCAAAATATTTGATGACATCTACATTTGTTCATTCATTTTTTATACACAGACAAATAGACAGATAGATGAATTATATATATATATATATATATATATATATATATATATATATATATACACACACACACACACACACACATATATATATATATATATATATATGTGTGTGTGTGTATGAGTGCATGAGAGGTGTGTGTATGAGTGCATGAGAGAGAGATATGGATATAGATATATAACTACAGGATAATAACCCTTCACTAAAAACTGTCCAGATACTTGACTATTGATCTAAGACTATGGATGTACACAGTTACCAAGCAATAAAGTCATCCAGTTTAAACAAGCTTGTCTGGAAAGTGAATTCACTTTCTGTGATGATAAAGAAATCTAATCTTACAGATTTAATATTTCTTGAAAGTTCCAGTGAGACTTACTTTTTGCAAAATGAACACAGAAACAGCAGAGGGACCAGAAGCACCAAAAGGATAACTGAAGCTCCACTCCACTGCCACAGAGAGAAACCATTACTTTCCACCCAGGCTTCAATGCCTGCTGTCAAAATTGGAGCCATGGAGTCAAATTAGTGGCCCTAAAAAAAGACAAATACATTTAATCAATATCAGAAATATGGCAGCCATTTTGGTATTTTGTGCATATTTGCTTCTGTAAATTATCAGCAATAAATTTAAGTACAAAATTAGAAGTACCATTAATAGGAATGTAGACAGTCTGGCTACTGAGAGAGAAACAAAGAATAGTTTATTAAAGTGTGAATGGAAAGGCATGCAGCTAACAAGGAAAAGAGAATCTTACTTTTAGGTGAGGTCAGCATGTTTGACAAGTGAAACAGAAGTATAGCTTGTCAGCTATTAAGTTACTAAGTTAAACAATCCTACATAAAGTGAAGTCAGACTGTATGACTTGAAGAGGGATGCATGGCAGTGTAGCTAGAGAGAAAGATACACTGTTCATGTTGTAAAAGGGACATTTACCTCTGTAGCTAGTTAAAAGGTTAATAATGTCACTGTCTAATTAAAGATGGTACAGTATATATGGCTTGCTAACACAATGTGAAAGTGTGTCATCACTGACAGGGAAACTTAATTTAGCATTTAAAGAACAGCAACTTAAAAGGTAAAGGTTGTGAGATGCAAGTAACAGAGTTACCAATATGTAATGACAATATGCAATAGACTGTGAGCAGGAGGTGATCTGAAGTCATAAATTCCTGTCATCCAGCCAAGACCAAAACTGCCAAAACCAGAGCAGTCACTTGCCATGGTGGCCAGTGTATACCTTCTTTGCAAACATGATGTTTATAGCATGTCCAAAACTATATTCCTCTAGCAAATGTAAGCTGCTGGTTTCTGTCAGGCAAACTGGAGGAGGGACTCTTCCTATTCATTTGCACTTTGAAATAACTATTCTGATTCTGAATCATCATGTAATACTAGTGCTAATGCCCTAAGTCTTTTCCTCCTTGCTTTTACTATTGCCCTGGTGTTATTTACTGAGGCTTCTAATAAATTGATAAGCTGCCCTCCTCATTTGAATCATTTTCTTCTCACTTATTCTTCTTCTTATTAATTAATCAGTTGCTATCCTGTGAGACAATGGTTCTTCTGGAGTGTTAGTAATAATCTCTTCTGCCATATAGTTATCTTCCCCACCATCTCTCCTTTCTTTGAAAACAGAATCAAAACCTGTTTGTGTCTTTAATTAACAGAAATTTTCTTAAGCCAAACCACCTAATACTATTTTAGAAATATTTGCATGTCTTACAAATATTTTCATTTTCATTTTCATCAGTAAAATGTTTGGTTTCTGAGTACAAGCTACAGACCCTAAAATTTTTAGCTATCCCATATACAGCAAGTCATGCAGAAAAAAAAACTGATCAAACTGGTCTATATTATTAAAAATGTCATACCCTCTTATTCCTGCTTACCACAGTAGTCAAGAAAAGACATGCAAAGAATAAAAAGTGTGAGTAAAGCATGTGACGACAAAAGAATGAAACTGCAGCTTAGAGGCTGAAATAAGAATTCATTAAGTAACTGAGAGTTAAACATGTAAAAGTAATCTAATGTGAGGTAGGAATGAAAATAAAAATAGAGAACTAGGGACAGAAGTACAATAAGTGAAAATTTGTTGAGAGGTAAGCTGCTATGAAGAAAGTGTCACTGCAGTTACTGAAAAGCAAGTGACAGTGAAACAAGTGAAAAGGAGGTAAGTCCTGTTTGTGAAGGGAAAACGAGAACACAGGCACTAAGGGGTGCGGCTGTGACAGGGGTGCGGCTGTGACTGCCTGCACCCAGAATGGAGCAAGACAAGAATGCAGCTAGTATGGAAAAGGATGCTAAGAGCCTTCTCACCTAGTCGCACCTTTTTCTGTGGTTTATACACCACATCCAATGTCCTCTGTTATTTATTTATTGACATTTGATTACCAGGAAAGTCCAACTGGGTCCAACTTTCAGCAGAGGCTTGGGGAGAAAAGCTCCAAAGTATTACAAAACATTTTAAGAACAATAATTTTACGGTCAGTAATACAAAAAAAGAAATACAGTTTAAATAATTATATCGAATTAGACATAATATGAAAACATTGGTTAAGAACTGATACAATTATATAACAGTGATGATGTCACTGAGAAATTGTATCCAGTTTATAGAGAAATTAAAGGTAAGTTAGTGTAAAAGAAACAGGAATTGTAATATAAAGTGAGAAAAATGCAGGCTTATAGTATATTTTGAGAGAAGCCAGGGAAGAGAAATTGACAGATGTAAGGAAGTGAGTGAAGAATGAAGAGTAAGGAATCGTAAGGTATGAATAGATATTTGTTCACATTTAGGGATATAGTTTATCCAGGTGTTGGACAAGAACAGAGCCAGCTTTTGGCTAGGAAAGTCTTTCAGAATGGTTTTGAGGGATGGGAGGGAAGGTATTGCCCTGATGGATACAGGTAAGGAATTTCAGGTCATAATAACGTGGTACGAGTACAAACATTACCTAGCAGATTTGAGAGATTTGTCGACAGGCAGCAGTTTTTGGTCATTGGATCCTAATGACTGACTAGGAACATAGTTGTTTAGAATGTTATTTAGTGCTGGACAAGCAGATGGATGCTGGATAATTTTATAAGTTACACATACATTAGTTGATAGCATAGTTCTAACCAATTTAAGCTTTTTAGTGCTATACAGTGATGGGTTCTGAAAGGGGTATTTGCTGCAAATTTCGCAACTTTGTTATAGCATTGTTCAAGTTTTGATTTCTGTGATACTTGAAGGTTAGTAGGTATGGGAGCACCATAAAGAAGTGTGGGGAGATGATAAATAGTGGCAAGTGTAGCTTTAGTTGCATTGGTGGGAAAGTTTTTGGCTCTATAAAGCATCCATAGTTTATGATGAGTATTTCATGTGCAATTTTGTACATGCAGGTCAAATTTAAGGTTATCATCCACTATCACCCTTAATAATTTCCTATGAGAAGTGACTTCAATGGTTGTATTATCAAGAGAGACAACTTTGAATGATTTTTTTTCATGGGAGAGGGATTTGGGGAAAAAAAGTAGCAGTGTGTTTGTTTTTAGGGTTCAGCATGAGTTGTGAGTTACAAAGCCATGTTTCAGTTGCTATTAAAGCTTCCTGAATATTTTCTGGAGGTGTGCCATGTTAGCAGATATGCAGATGGGTGTGGAATCATCTGTATACTGCATTAAGGAGGACTGTTGTGTGAATGTGTGCAGGGTGTTGCTGAGATTGCTAAAGAGGAGATGACCAAGGATAGAGCCTTGTGGTACAGTGTTGGTGACTGGGAGGTATGCAGAGAGGGTGGAGTGTCATTTTACTGACTGATACCTATTAGATAGGTAACTTTTGAGCCATAGAAGGGTAGGCTGAGAAAGACCTAAAGAGGACATTCAAAGTAGAAGTTTGCTGTAACAAAGTGTGCCAAAGGCTTTAGACAAGTCTAGAAATAAGGAAGAGACTAGTTTGCTGTTATCTCTGCCTTTATTGACAGCATCTATATAGGTTAGAAGTGCAGTGTTAGTATTATGGGAAGGGTGGAAGCCATGTTGCATAGGGGGTAGCAGTTCGTCCTGCAAGAGATAGTTTAGCAATTGTTGTTGAATAAAATTTTCAAGTATTTTGGAGAGGGGGATAAGATTGTTATAGGTCTAAAGTTATTAATGTCTGTTGAATTTCCTACTTTGTGCAGAGGGATAATGTGTGACTCTTCCAGAGCGAGGGAACTTGGGATTACTGGATTGACATATTTGTAAGGATTGAGACAGTGTAGGCAATGCTATCAGCTGCTATTTTAAGGTATTTGGTTGGAAGGTCATCAGCTGAAGTACAACATGGTTTGAGTTTGTTTTAGACTAGTTTCATATAGGATGACGGCACAGGTTTGAAGGTGGAAGTGGATGTGATATGTGGCTGCTGGACAGGGTTAGGGTTAGATGTTTGGGAATCCTTGGTTAGAGATGTTATACTATCTATGAAATAAGAGTTGAATAATATTTCAGTTTTGAGTGATGAGTTACTGTGAGAGGGATTAGGGTTGAATTTATTGCCAGAATGCAAGATTTCTTTAATTTCTATGCAGAATTTTTTAAGTTGTATTTTTTATCATTCAGCAAGTTATTATAGTATAGTTTTTTTTGTCTTCATTAATTTGCTTTTTAGCATGATTGCAAAGCATTCTGAACTTTTCAGGATATTGTGGTGTTTTATATTTTTGCCATTATCTCCATGCTTTTTCTATATCCTGCAATAGCAGTGTAATTTTTGATAGCCAAATTGCATTACTTGTTTTTAGTCTCTTTCTTCTAGGAGGTGCAAGGTTATTTAGGATATTCAGGAAAGCTGTATTATATTAATTTACAGCATCATCTAACGGGAGGATTTTTAGGAAGTTCCAGTTAATAGTTGATAGGTTAGTAATGAACATTTCTGGGTTAAACTTGGAAAGGTTACATCTTGTTTTACAAACATTCTATTTAAGTGGATCGGTGAGATGTCTGGTTGTATAAATTGGGTGATGATCACTGAGACAGTCAAACATCATACCTGAGGTGATATATTTGCTAGGGTCTGATACTAGGATTCAGTTTATTAGGGAACTTGACGTCTTGCTATAATGTGCGGGGCTATTAATTAGCTGTGGGAAATGAAATAAGTTCAAGCTAAATGTAGGGGAGTTAGAGTTTATGTCCAACTAATTCACATTCACATCACTTTACTATTATTACTACTAATCTTGTAGAATTGTTATGGGTATCCAATGTAGGACATCTTCCAGTAGAGCTGTTTTGTTACCAGGAAGGATGTAAAGAAGAGTAATACATATTTGTTTATAACTGTTTAATTTCAAGAAAGTATTAAGAAGCTCTGCTGAATTGAATTTTGGTATTAGTTTGTTATAAAGGAAAATGTGGTAGGTGTTGGGAAATATTAAAGGAATACCACCACCTTTCCTTTTTATACAGTCATTACAGATGATATTACAGCTAGAAGGTGAAATTTCAGAGTCCTTTATGCTGGGTATAAGCCAAGTTTTAGTTACAGCAAAAATACCTGGCTTATGTTGTGTAATCCAGGCATGTAGTTCAGCAATTTTATTTCATAAACTTCTAACATTTACAGAAGCTAAAGTTAAATCAACAGGGTTGGAGGTAGACTGTTGTAGGGTTAGAGTTGTCTGTGGAAGAGAATTGTCTTGATGTCCACTGTGATAGCTGGAGCCATGATTAGGGTGAATGTCTCCTCCTAGAAGGATTTTAGTATATTGGGGAATTATTGATACATGTTTTTTGATGTTTTTTTCCACTTAATTTTGTTTTTGCTTGAGTTGAACTGGAGATAATCAGTATATATTTAGAGGGGTGTCACTAAATAGTTTTGGTGCAATATGTGGAGACTGTAGGGAAGAAATATGAATAGGTGGTTGGGATAGTGTTAGAGGTATGTAGAGATCTATTATAGAGTCATGGCAGGATGAAAGATGGCCAAGTAGGAGTAGAAGAACAGAGGACAAACTGAGTAGTAGCATGATTAAGTAAAGGGATCTGCATGTTATAGATGGCAGGTAGTAGGGAAATAGGGATCCAGCAGAAAAAAGAAGTTGCATGGTAGAAGGATATTTAGTGGAGGTGGAGTCTGAAAGCTGACAGAGGGTAGGTAGGAAAAACATATTTTCTATAAAAGGAGAGAGTTAGGTTGTCCTAGTATCTTCTCTGGAATGTAATCAATTGGGGGAGATATTAAAAGGGTAATTATGAGAGTGCAGGTAAAATACAAATAAGTAAGGGTTTGTTTGAGAAAAGTAAAAGATGCCATGTAGAATAGATAGGTGCTGTTAGGGAGGGGTGTGACTGTGAATGCATACAGTTAAAAGCAGTATGGGAGGGAGAAAGGTAGTTGGGAATGGTTCTAAAAGAATAAATGGAAGTTGGGAATTAGATAAAAAGAATTAGAAGTGTTTGTATGATAGTAGTAAGACTGTTTGTGAGGGTTATGAATAATATGTGTGTGTAGGAAGTATAACAGTAGAGTAAGAGAGGGTGGGTAGAAATTTGAGGAAGGGTAGGGGACCGAAGATGGGTGGAGTAGGCTTCCACCCGCAGGTCAAATTATAGCAGACAGTAATCAGTTTACAGCTTATACAAAGCAATTAGCAAACAGGTACAAAATAGAACAGGTTTCCTTTCATTTCCTGAATGCAGAAACCTATCAGCTAGGAAGACTATGTAATTGACATATACAAAGTATTCTACTGATCAAGAAAAAGGACAGTGGTCAACTCAGTAAATGGGCCTTAGAGTGCAAGGATAACTCTGTCAGAGAGAGGTGTTAAAAACTAATTTCCAGCACAAGCAGGCACGTATTTGATAGATGAAGTTAATACACAACAAGGTTCTTCAAGTTAAATTTGGTTACACTGTACAAAGACAAAACTCTCAGTGAAAATGTTTGTGTGTTGGCCCTAACGGCAGAGCTTCTGCAGTATGGAGGATGAATATAGTGACCTCAGGTTCTGAAAGGAAAGAAAAGAGAAAAAAACTCTACTAAATTGTCATATTATATTGAGGTAATAAAGTTAATACTAATTATAAAAAATGATGAAGAAAGAGCCACAGTGAGTCAGTGTAATAGAATATGTAGAAAGTATAAGAATAGAGAGGTAGTAAAAAAGTTTATGAATGTAAGCTGAAAGTAGGTTAACAGGTGATATACTGATAGAGAACCTCAGTAATAGAGTGTATATACAGAGTTGTATAGTGCAAATTATCATAACATAGCACTACACTAATGACAATATAAAACCATCACATAGTAACATTCATGGGATTATCCAATAAATCAAAAAAGTGTTTTATATGTAGAATATATGTATGTATGTATGTATGTATATATATATATGTATATATATATATATATATATATATATATATATATATATATATATATTTATATGTGTGTGTGTGTGTGTGTGTGTGTATTAAAACATAAGAAACTGACATTACATACTTGTTAAGGGTACAGGCTCAACATACATGAAGCTTATATGATTTTAATGAAATTGGTACAAATACAGCATACTATCAAGGTTTATTCATTGTTTTACACATTCTTAGAACAAGTAGAAACGTAATAACATATGTCACATACTGCACTTTGAGGAAGTTGGTAACTAAATGAAAGAGGAGAGAATAGTGAGGGGATATTTAGCAATACATTTTACTACAGTAACCATTCCAACATCAGGTCAAATTACAGCAAACAGTAATCAGTTTATAGCCAATACAACGCAGTTAGCAGAGACATAAAAAGTAGAACGGCTTTCCTTTTATTTCCTGAATGCAGAAGACTGTTAGCCAGGACAATTAAGTAACTGGCATATACAGTGTTATCTTGGTCAAGAGAAAGGACAGTGGTCATCTTAATAAGTGGTCCTTAGAATGTAAGGACGACTTTGTTGGGGGTATTAAAAACTAATTTGCAAAACAGGCAGGCACATATTTGACAAGATGAAGTTAATACACAGCAAAACGCTTCAAGTTAAATTTGCTTACATTATACAAAGACTAGATTCTCAGTGAAAATGTTTGGGAGTTGTCCCTTGTGGCACAGTTTCTGCAGTATCGAGGTCAGACATAACAACCACAGACTATTATACAAAGAAAAAATTCTCAGTGTAAATGTTTGAGAGTTGACCCATGTGGCTGAGCTTCTATGGTATCAAGGTCAGATATAGTGACCACAGGTTATTGTACAAAAACAAAATTCTCAGTGAAAATGCTTGGGAGTTGTCCCTTGTGGCAGATGTTTGCAGCACTGAAGTCAGATATAGTGCTGTTGTACAAAGACAAACTTCTCAGTGAAAATGTTTCGGAGTTGGACCTTGTGGCAGAGCATCTGCAGTATTCAGGTCAGATACAGTGACCAGAGGCTGTTGTACAAAGACACAATTCTCAGTGAAAATGTGAGTAGTGCCTTGTAGCAGAGCTCCTGCTGTGTCGAAGTCAGACACAGTGACCACGGGCTGCTGTACAAAGACAAAATTCTTAGTGAAAATGTTTGGGAGTTGGCCCTTGTGACACAGCTTCTGCAGTGTCAAAATCAGATATAGTGATCACAGGCTATTGTAAAAAGATAAAATTATCATTGTAAATATTTGGAAGTTGGCCCTTGTGGCAGAATTTCTGCAGTATCAAGGTCAGATAAAGTGACCACATCAGTAAAAATGCTTGGGAGTTGGCCCTTGTAGCAGAACTTCTACAGTACTGAGGTTGGATATAGTGACCACAGGATGTTTTACAAAGATACGATTCTCAGTGAAAATGTTTGGGAGCTGGCCCTTGTGGCAGAACTTCTGCAGTATCAAAATCAGATATAGTGTCCATAGGCTATTTTACAAAGACAAAATTCTCACTGTAAATTTTGGAAGTTGGCCCTTGTGGCAGAGCTTCTGCAGTATCAAGGTCAGATATAGTGACCACAGGCTGTTGTACAAAGATAAGATTCTCAGTGAAAATCTTTGGGAGTTGGCCCTTGTAAAACATTTAATCTGTTTTCCCCCCTTGTATATAATTGCTCATCTACTGTTTACATGTTTTGCATCTGCTGTGGAGCTTTTCTCCCTAAGTCTCTGCTGCAAATGGGTCATTGGCTCAGTCAGACTTTCCCAGTTATCAAAGGACAAATAAATAAATAAAAATAAAATTCTGACATTGTCGTGTGTATGACAACTGTAATGACTCTAGATGTACCACTGCAGTTAGGGTGCCCTCCCCCCTTTCACTAGTTCAGTATTTTATTGCCCATTGCCTCTTAGGAATGTAATTACCTCCACATAGTTCTTCATTGTCTTTGTCAGGCTGCCATTTCATAATGCATTTGTACCTAGGCATTCCCTAGCCATTATTATAAACAATATTCTCCTGACTGTTTTTTTCCTCCTTCCCGGGTCTGCCTTAATAAATTACATCACATCATACTGACCATTACTGTTTGTGTTCTGTTACATTTCTTCCTCTCACACTCTTTTTATTATACCGTGTTGTTGTTTTGTTTCTCTGTCCACTCATACTTTTTCTGCAGCATCAGGCATGTAAGAAGTGGTGAGGCTGTGACCATCATACCCTGCAGTGTGCACTGAAACAACTGCTGGATACCCAGCAGACTGCAGATTGGCTTGCCCTTAGGGTGATGATGGTCATCCTGTGGAAGGCACCTTGGAAATCTCACTGGTGGCCCCTGGTGCTGCTTGTCTGGTCAGTGGCATAAATTCCTTGGGAAGTGACACAGAGGGGCTCTTGAGGCTTAGTTGGTGGAAGTTGCAAAAGCTGGTCATGTCTAAAGTAGACCCTGCAGTTCAATACTCCTACTGCCACTCTGGAGTGCATCCTCTTGTGACTGACAAAATCAGATGTCCACCTGGATTCAGCCATCATTCACCCTTCCTGTTTGTTGTGCTGTTCTCCCCATCACCAATTATCCACCCACTGTCTATCTGTATCATTCCATACAGGGTTTCACCCCTTTTATATCAGTACCTCCTGTTAGTCGTTGTCTGAGTTATAATTGTGTGTGTGTGTGGGTGTGTGTGTGTGTGTGTGTGTGTGTGTGTGTGTGTGTGTGTGTGTGTGTGTGTGTGTGTGTGTGTGTGTGGGTGTGTGCGTGTGTGCGTGTGTGTGTGTGTGTGTGTGTGTGTGTGTGTGTGTGTGTGTGTGTGTGTATATATGTGTGTGTCTCCTGCCATATCTAAACCATCCTTCCTACCCACAAGTTCCCAAGCTTCTATCTCCCTCTACCTTTCTTCTAACAAAAAGGGTACCTGCACCTGTCCTACAGAAAAATGCACTCTCCTTCTACCACCCCTGTACCAGTTTTCTTTTTCCTCTGTCCTTCTCAGTGTTCCTGCTTGCTCCCCAACATACTTCCTGACTGTCCTATCACCCCTTTTTTTCCACATTTGTAAAATGAAGCCAGTTTGCACGTTGATGTACAACCCTCAAATGGGCGTACTGATGCTTCTGTGAACATACAGGGCAGTGAGTATGCAACCAATATACTGGTGGTGTGTCATAGTGCTACCTTGCACAGTGTCTGCATTTTTCACAAATATATGACTTCATTATGCAGCACTGCCTATGGCATTTGCATGCTACTTCAGTGCTGAGGCCTACCTAATACCCACCAGGCAGCATCATGTAATTTCACAGATGTGTTAGAATACCCCAGCTGTCTTTGTTCTTCTACTTGAGTGGTGCTTGGATGATTCTCTAACTGCAAAATATGTATTTCTTTACCTTTTATTTGATATTTTCATTTTTTTCAAGTTTTTTTTTCATGACTTTTAATGAAAATATTTCAAGCTCTATCCTTCATTGGTTAAGTACCAAGGCATTTCTAACATTCATCTGACCTAACACCATCTCAAGTACATGTGACCTCAATTTATCATCACATCTGAAAGATGGCATCTCAAAACACAACATTCTCAGGTCCTTCCATTCCTTCACTCCAGTGCAATGCCTGATTCTAAGTGCCTAGTGTAGCGATAGAAACCACAGTCTTCTGAGCTTCCTGACATTAATGATGAGTGTGCAACCAGCCGAACAACTAACACTGCCTAAAAACTACATGGAAATTAGATTTTAGCTAAAGTTTGGAGCAGAGGTACAGTAAGGGGTAGTAATGGGTCAAAGGCTATGGAAAGGCTTATGATTAAGCTTATCGTTAGGATTTAAGTAACACTTTAGTCAGAGTTAGTGCTACAGTAACAGTTGCACTTAAGTGGAGGTCTACAATTAGGTTACATTTAAATGTCACAATTACAGCTCAAGTTATTAAACAAAGGTAGTTCAGCCATATTTGACAAAAATGTGATTTAGCAGGAAGACACCTTCTAGTCGGTGACCTGTTATTCACTGCTTTTTAAAATAGCCACAAAAATGTGAAATTTGATTGGCTAACTGGAATCTTTCTAATGCTGGCAAACTGGAATTACAACTGCAAAAAAAAAAATAAAAGATGTATTTAGCCTACAGTGGAAGTGTATTTCAGCATTTCATCTTGCTCTTTTTACAAAAGAACTGGCCAATTCATAACAGCAATGCCACAATCAAGTAATTGTGTGATAGACATGAACTTCACCTCAGAATATATTGTAATGTAATTATCAACGTGCTAATCGGGTGTGAGATTTTGTTCTCAGGCAAACATAAAAGTACTAAAACACACACCGGAGATAAAAATGCTTCAGGGAGCAAAACTCCGACCAAATAAAATAAAACAAGCACCAGCAGCTGTAAGGAGTGGCAAAACACCAGAAAGTTTAATAATTCAACATTAACACAGGTCCCAAATGTTCCACACAAAATGCTTAACTATCTCACTGTGTTTTTCGTTCCAACTGAACTTCTTCAGATGTAAATTGAAACATAAAAGTACTATTTTGCTTGTAATGTATGACCAGTTCAGAGTAAAGAATCAACACAAAGACATGGGCAAACCAGTAGACCCCACACGGACAATAACCAGTGGTAAAAAAAACCTCAGTCCCTTAAGCTGAAAGGTGAAGATCTTAATATTCAGCCACTATGTTGCCCAGGCCATGACGGTCCAGAAATTTAAGGTAAACGTCATTAAAACTAACTATGGACAATTGCAGAGACTAGGTATAAGGTAGTAAGTAAACTCAGTATACTATGTTTACATCAAAACACACAAGGATGTGATCATGCACAGTATATGATCCTTCCCCAAAGTAGATTTTCTGATGATACCCCACAATGTGATTTAGCAGCATGCAAGAAAGAAAATAAAGGACAGTGAGAATATTCTGATGGCATCCAAAGGAGCTCTTTGTAGAAATAATAGAGAAAAATGTTAGTGATAAGGGAACAGCAAATGGATCATGCATTGTGTGTTTATTATACACATATAGATAGACTGATAGATTGCTTGATTGATTTATAGATATAGATATGCAGCACTAGGCAGTACCTGCGAATGGTCAATTGTGATCAGTGTACTACCGTGGCAAATAAATGAAAAATAAATAAATAAAATAGACGTCTTGTGAATACAATATTATCCTGCTTGTGGAAGCATATGTTATGTGTACATACAATTACAGCCAATGTATACATCGTCTCATGTATGTGTATAACTTGAAAAGCTTTCACTTGTTATTTGTCATGTCACAGATATTCAGCTCAGTAATATGCTTATTAACACACAAAAAGTTATCTGCTAATGAACAGCCTGCAGAACTAATGTGCAAGTGTAACCCACACGCAACACATACATGTCTGTGATTTTCAACCTTCATGTGATAGGTTTCAGGTTCCTATGGATGCGGACCGTCTTTAACACTTATTAGCAATACTTTCCGGCACGCTGTACATGTGGCTGGAGGTTACAATACACTGTTGTCAAACTGTATTACCTTTGCAAAATAATTTTGTGCATTTTCTAGAGCACTGATGTCATTTGAAGTATATACAAAATGTTAGCTTATACACAATAGGCTAATTGTTGTTCTTTATAAAGATAAAAGTACAGATGAATACCCCTAAGTAATAGCATCCAATAAAGTTCAGATTTTAAAACAATATTTCCATTCTAGGGGCACTGCACTCTCAGTAGGACATGGTGGTTCAGTGTTTAGGATCTGTGCCTTACAACTCAAGGCAGTTCAGATTTCTGATTACAGTCTGTGTGTCCTTTCCATGTCTGCATTTTCAGAGCATTTTAGTTTCCTCCCACCTCCAAAAACATGCTGATTGATTGACAAGTCCAAAGTGTCCATATATGTTGCATTCACCCTTACCCTTCTGGCCAAGGCATACCTCTCAAGTGTACCGATTTTCACAGAATGTCCAGATTTTTCTCTCATATTTTTTGTCCATTTTTCTTAAAATTGTGGTTTTCTGGCAAATTAGTGGCAAATCATTAAAGATTGAAGTTAGGAAATAATGACAGACATTTGAGTTTCAGACTTCATTCCCTTTAGAAATTTCATGCTAATGCAAAAATCTGTTATTCTATCAACTTTCTAAGTCTGTAAGAGCAATATTTAAAAATTGTCCCTATTTTTGGGCCTTTGTCCCACTTTTATTTATGGCTTTGTCTAGATTTCTTGCTCTAAGAGGTTGATAGGTATGGGCCAAGGTTGTGGTTGAACAGGGTATATAAAAAACAGATCATTTATCAGTTTAAAAATGAATAAATTAAATATAAAGGAGGTACTTATCATGGTGATTCAGTCATTTTTAATGTGCCTTTGCCTGTAAAAGATGAACGTTTGTTTCCTAAATATGTAATATAACTGACAAAATGGAGATTAGTGCACTGATTAATACTGTAGCAATTACTTTTTTTGTCCAAGATGTCAGTTTAACTAATTAAGCCTGAATAAGGAACACAGTTACATTCATCATCATCATCATCGGTCTCCTTTTTTTCCCCATTTTCTACATGGAGTCACGGTGTCCTGTCAGCTGTTGCCATCTCTCTCTATTTAATGCCACTCTCCTTTTTCAACACTCATGCCTTACTACTGCAGGTATTCTCTCACACAATCTATCCACCTCTTTACTGGATGCCCTCTTGTCCTCTTGTCATCTTGTCATCTTCACATCTGTTTCAAATCTTGTTCACTAGACTGTCTTCTCCTTTTCTGGACACATGCCCAAACCATCATAATCTGTTCTCTTTTACCTTTCCTGCAAATGGAGCTACTTTGGCTTCTCCTCTAACATCCTCATTCTTAGTCTGATAGTATGCATTCTACTACCCATCTCAGGCACTTCATCTCCATCAAATCTTCCTCAACTGCTCTGCCGTTACTGCCCAGGTTTTAGCACCATACAGTAGTGCTGGTTGCACCACTACTTTGTACACCTTCTTTTCAGCTTCTTTGTCATTCTTCTGTCATATACTACCCCTGACACTCTGTGCCAGTTGCCTGAAGCCCCTCTGATTCATGCTTTGATCTCCTAATTCATACTTCCCTTCTCTTCGAGCACCCCTCCCAGATACTTGAAGCTGTTAACCTGTTCCATAATTTTCCCTTCTATTTCAATTCTCATCTTTTTCTGAACTCCACCATTTACCACCATTACAACTGTCTTATCTGTACTAAGTTTCATCCCATGTTCCTTCAGTTTTGCATTTCATTCCTCTATCCTTTGCAGAAGTTCTTGTTCAGAGTCTGCCAGTAATACTGCATCATCTGCATACAGCAACTTTGTTGCTCTGTCCCCTCCAATCTGTTTGCTAATGTAGTCCATCACCAGGATGAACAGCATTGGGCTCAGAGCTGAACCCTGATGCACATCCACTCCCACTGGTAACTCCTCTGTGAGACTGAACACTGCCTGCACTTGAGTCATTGGGTCCTTGTACATAGCTTGCACTAATTCTACCAATGTTTCTTGGACTTTGAACCATCACAGGACTGCCCAAATCAGCTTTCTTGGGACCATTTCATATGCTTTCTCCAAGTTTAATAATGTCCAGTTGGACTCTTTCCTCATCTCTAGCTTCTTCTCAGTTATCTGTCTCACTGCAAACATCAGGTCAGTTGTGCTGCATCCTGATCTGAATCCAAAATTCTCATCTCCCATCTTACTTCCTATTACCCTGCATATTCATTTATCAATCACCCTCTCCAGACTTTTCATGCAATGTGACAGCAGTTTGATAGCTCTGTGAATGCCCCCTTTGTTCTTGAACACTGGCACTAGTATGCTTATTCTTCACTTATCAGTGATATGCCTTTCTTTCCACACTGCTATGAGTACCCTCAGGAGCCATTTCTCCCCTGTCTCATTCAGCATCTTTACCATATCTGCTGTGGCTTCATCTCAGCCTGCTGCTTTTCCTGACTTCATTTTCCTTAGTACTGTTCTTACTTATTTTATGAATGGCTTCTCCTCTTCTGTCATCATAGGCTGCATCTGGCACAGTACAGCTTCTGTGGGGATTTCTTCATTCAGAATCTTCTGGAAGAACTTCTGTCATCTGCCTTTGATGTCCTGTGGTGAGTAGCTTGTTGATGGCATCCCTTATAATGAGTGTCTGACTATCTTCTTTATCTTTCTGTCTTTGCCTAGCAACCTGATATACTATGTTTGTGCTATCTGTTGGCTTACTTTCCAGAAGTTAGTAGAGTGCATTTGAAGTCTTGTTTTTGTTATTGCAACACCTTTCATAGCTTCTTTGTTAGCCAAACAGTATTCCTTCCTAACATGGTCTGCCTTTTCTATCTCCCACCTTTTTCTGAATGCCTTCTTTCTTTTGATGACTTCCTGGAATTCTACATTACACCACTAGTTTTCCTTATGTACCATATTTCCATAGCTGGCTCAGATACTCATCTGTTCTGTAGTCTTCACACTTGCTGTTTTGAGGCTCTGCCATTCTTCTTCCTCATCTCCACCTTTTTCATTTTATTCTTGGGGTGTTAGAGCCCTGAGTAATTCCTTGAACTGTTGTGCTTTCTCTCCAGTCAATGTCAATGTCTTCAGCCTCTTCTTCATTGACCTTACTGCTTGCAGCTAATTGTGGCAACCAATTGTTTATGGTATGGGCTGACTGTTTCACTGGTGATGACTTTCAATCACTGATTCTACCCCAGTGCCCTTTCCTTACTAGGAGGAAGTCTACCTGAGTTGCATGTTGGCCACTCTTGTATATGAGCTTGTGACTATCTCTCTTGCTGAACCATGTGTTGGCCATCATCAAGCCATTTGCCAGACAGAAATCTAAAATGGCCTCTTCTTCTTTATTCCTGTCACTCCATCCATATGGACCCAGGCAATCCTCATATCCTTTTCCATCTGTTCCAATATGTGCATTCAGGTTACCCATTATCAACACCAATTCCTGTTGTAAGTGAACTTCAGAAAATAACATTTTCTTAAATTCACCTACAACATTTTTAAACATTCAGTGAATTATTTGGAAGCAAATATACAGCAAGTTGAACTCCCACAGGGATTCAAATCTAGGGTATATCAGAAAGAGACGTAGCCCAGCTCCTACCTTTATCACACTAGTGCTCATCCTTATAGGCGAAAGAGAAATATTGTCAAAGGACAGTTCATTAGGGCATTGAGAATGACCACTAGTGAACAAGATTTTAGTAATAAATGTGCATTACTAAAAAGTATGTTTCTGGAAAGGAAATATCCACTATTATTGGTCAAAGAAGTGCTGAAGGAGGTTAAGGAAGGTAGAAAAGGCAAATTTGCCCCTAAGAATTTGTGAGTACCAAAGTATCAGAACATCACGGTTTTGAAGGTGACAAGGAGGAGTGTAAAAAATACAAAGAGGCCCTAGTTTTGAATTATAATTGTGAAGTAAATCTTACTAAAATGTTATTATGAGCAACTGGTTCCTAGTTTTTCAGATTTAGACTAAATTTTTAAGCACCCCATTAAATTTGTTTCTAAGAAAGGATGTAACATTAAGGATATTTTAGAGCATGATAATTATAAGCATAAGGCTTTTATTAAGAGGAGAGTTGGTAAATTTACGTATGGAGCTTGCACTCGGTGTCCCTTTCCATCAAACTGTGCAACTGTATATGTTAAAAGCAGGGACAAATATATAGAGGCCAGAACTTTTACAAATTGTGATAGTGTAGGAGTTATTTGACTTACTTTGTGTCAAAAATATGATGCATTTTATATAGGGAAAACTGAGCGCAAACTCACAAGAAGGAACACATGTATGAAATTAGGATCAAAGATGCTACAAATGCTTTATTCAAGCATACCTTAAGTTGTAAATGGGCAACATTTACTTTTTTTGTATTTGTACAGGACCTTAGAGGGGCACCATGGGAGACAAGGATAGAATACAGGGAAATATATTGGCAACTTTTTCTTGAAGCCAACAGAGTCCCTGGTTTAAATGAATATGTCTCCCTTGCCCTTGTTCTTAAATTTAGAGCAGCCAGATTATAAAGTTTTTATTATGTCTGCACCAGTAATACAAAGGTGTTTATTCAAATGTTTTAATTTGGCTTCTTAGTAGAATGTTCTTCATTAAGACACTAGATGGGGGTAGTGGTTCATGTTTCAATGCAATCTGAATGTATTTATAATTATGTTTATATTAGCTTACTACATTTTTCTCACACAAATGGTAGGAAGAAATTTGTATTTTTACGTATGCATTTATTTATGTATTGTAAATATGTTGAGACTTTTTAGAATATTTTAACTGTTTGGATGTGTTTTGGGTTAGTGATTTGAAACTGTTATTTTGAAACTGTCTTTTTTAAAACTGTTTTAATGATGATTAGGCAATTAGAGTCAATTACTTTAAATGTATTTAAAGAATTGTGGGTAGGTTGTTTGATATCTGATGAAGTCCTATATATAGGTATAAAAGTGCGTTGAGTAAGTTAATGTGTTAAGAACGGTACTGGAATAAACAGTTTATTTCTGCTGTACTTCTGTGCACTTTATGGACATCTTACAGTGCCTGTTGCAGTTCCTTTATTATTTGCCTTACACTTAGAGCCATTGATAAAGAAAATTAGGGAGTCACAAATTCAAGGGTAAAAATTTGACTTATTTGTAGATGATATTATTCTGTATTTGATAAATATAGAAAACTATAGTTTGTTTTAGAACATTTTGATACAATTTCAAGTTTTTCAGGATATAAAATAAAGGAAGTTAAAACAAAGCAATAGCAGTAAACTATATTCTCACACATGAAATGGTTCAGCAATACCTACATTTATTGGAGCATGATAAGATGAAGTATTTAGGTATTTGGAGTAAAAACGACTCTATTATGACAGCTAATAATATGAAGGAAGAAGCTAAACAAAAGATAATACAAAAAAATGAGAAGTTGGAAGCACTTGGCTATGGATATGGATAGTAAAGTACAAGCAGTGGAACTGTTTCTAGTCCCTTTAATTTTAGACATGTCAGTTATATGTTTTTGAAACAAAGGAGATGCTGTGGATTGTAATTAATAAAAAAATCAAGGAATTTATTTGGGAGTGAAACAGCGCAAGAGTTAAATGTAATAAGTTGTTTCTTGCCAGAGAATTAGGCGGTTTTGGATTAATAGATTTAATGTGACACAATGGGGCTACACAGTTAAGGCCAATATACATAACACAAGCAGGAGACTAGAAATCAAAGTAGAAAGAAATGATGGTAAAACAGGAGAGAAGTCCTCAAAAGAAGTACAGCGAGAGTAGGATTTTGGGTATGGCCCTTAATATGAACAATGATAACCAAAACAGGAACCAGTCCAAGATCCACACAATATTGTTTATTAAGCACTTTTGTCTCATAAATGGAAACTTCATCACAATAAAATAGGATTCAAGCAACCTAGCTTATATACCTGATAAAAGCATCCAAAGAAATGTACTAACTGAGTTATAATCCTGTAGAACCAGGCCAGTGAAGGTGCATAGATCCTACAATTGACACTTGTTCTGATGACGTTTCCATTTATGACACAAAAGCACTTAATAAACAATATTGTGTGAATCTTGGACTGGTTCCTGTTTTGGTTTTACAGTTCATTCAACTTTCCTGCGGTTTTGAACAATAACAACCATACAGAACACTATACTTACAAAGTAGCAGAAAATATTTTGAGAACTAAGCCCAAATGGGAATGGACAATGGAGATTTTTGCCAGTAGGTACAATTGCAAGTAAGAGCAAAAAAATAGGCAAGAGGGAGCTGGAATATATTGGAGAAAACTGGCAGAGGAACCAAAGTAATGGGAGGAAATAACTAGGAAGGGAAAAGTCAAAAAGTGGGGCTAAGCAGATGTTTGGACTGCTGGCAGGAGACTGACTTCCCTACTGTTGATTGATAACAAAGTACTGGCAATGAGAAAATGATTGAAAGTGTTAAATAAAACAACATCTCTGGTTGAGTTTATACTTATGTCTAGAAGAGAAGCTGGGTTAAAAAATGAATACGTACTGGGATATATAAAATGATGCATTGTAACTGAAAGAATCAACGAGAAGAGGTTAGAAAAGACTAGGGAATGAAATGAAAAGCAAAATACACATAAATAATGGGGAGGATGTTAGTATTGCTTCAAGGTATGCAATACAATCTAGAAGGTTTAGGATTTTTGCTTTGAGGAGTATGATCAGATATTATTATACCCCAAATGCACTTTAGACAAATATTCCACAAGTAGTCAGCAGCTGTTAGAGATTTGATGGGAAACAGAGTACTGGGGAACATTTTTTTTTCGGGTCTATATTATATCCTCGAACACTTCTAATTGATCGAACTTATTTTTGCGAAAATGCAAAATATCGAAGCAGCAGAAACTCAAATTTTTTCCTAGGGAAAGAATTCGGTTGTCCGTTTCTGTTGCTTCGGGATTTTCAGTGTTATGGTGGAAAGTTACCGGTCAGATTCAGGTAAGTGTGCGACTGTGTGGATGTGAGTGTTAGGGTGATTTAGGTGAGTTAGGGTTAGGGCTCAGGTTAGGTGTGTGTGCGATTCAGTGGACATGAGGGTTAGGGCGGATTAAGTGAGTTAGGATTAGGGATCGGGTGAGGTGAGTGTGCGATAGTGACGGACCTTAGGGTTAGGGTTTGAGTTAAGGTAAGTGGGTAGTTGGTGGTGTGGGCATAGATTAGTGTAGGGTTAGGTATCAGATTTTAGGTGTATGTGTGTGGATTTCTGTTTGTTTGGTGTGCTTGTGTTGTGTGTATGTGTTTTGGATCAGCGATTTTTTTCCCTGGGAAAAAAAATCGCTGATCTGACAGTACGAGATTGTAAGCTTTCACTTAAATTAGGTCGATCAATCAGCGTTCACTTTTTTAAGCGTTCGATGATATAATATAGACCCTTTTTTCCTGGGGATGCAACAAGTTAGTAGATTTTAGAAATTCCCTTCAAGGTGCTTTGCCAGAAGTATTGAGATAGCAAATTACTGTAACTAAGGAAATTATTCTTTTCAGATAGGATCTAGAAACTGAATTTCCAAGGCATCATAAGGCCTTACGCTTCTGGCTGCCAAAAAAGTAATTACTAGAAAAAATAAATGAAACATTAAACCAAATGTAACAGAATTATTGAATGTTGTAAATAAGAAAAAAGAATTGGAGATGGGATCATTAGAAAATGGACGGGACAAACTACATCAAAATAAATGGAACCTATGTAAACAATATGTACGGAATAATGTTCTAGAGAAGTGAGATTTTAGGGAAGGCAGGACTTGAGACATTTAGATAATATAAAATGGAATAACTGTTAAGAAAGAAACTACATATGCATAATGCATGAAAACATAACAATATTTGAAATGGCTTGTTTTTTTTCTTTTAAATTGAATGTGTACTCATATCACTATGTAATACACAAAGTTAATAAAGGTATTTAAAAATAATCTGTGCAGCATGATAATTAAATCATTAATAACGTTAAGGTTTGACACCACAATGATGTGCAGCAAGAACACAATTTGTTTATATCAATGATAAGAATACAGGCATGATGAAGTACTAGGTCTGATACCTGTGAAACATCTGCACAGAATATTAAATGGTAGTTAATGCTACTTAGTTCTTTAAAACTTTAGAAACATTTAGATTATTTTCAAGTTGCTTCTTTTGTGAAGAAAAACATATCTAACATGTAACAGCTTTAAGGTAAGAAGTGGCCTAGGCATCCTTTATAGTTATAAATGGTTGGAACATACCATTCTTTCCAAATATAGTATTGAATATTTTGAACACCCTCAATTACTTCATGAAGCAATTGTGTAATATTCCTTCCCATTAAGAACCCTAAGAATGTTGATTCACTGTAGCCTGTTTACAAAGAGAGTACTGTGTTAGTGTGCGCCCTCCGCATAAATGTATAAGACACCCCCAGTGACTTTAAGTTACCCTGTGAAAGTCAGTTTTATAAATGGTAGGAGTGTGAAGAGTATCTCTGATGTCATAAGAATGAGACTACTGATATCATTGAACCTAGTAT